>NC_073238.2:104792884-105096923 GCF_029281585.2 Gorilla gorilla gorilla | reverse complement strand
ACAGCAATAGCAACAGTAAGATTGAAATGTGTGATATCCACTGAGAAAACAAAACAAAATAAACACGGATATTTTAAAACATTATGCAACTATTTATCGTATATATTATCTAATTTAATTTCTTATTACACTTCTTGTTGGCATTTTATTAAAAGTTAATCTTGTTTTTTAATTTAACTTTATGTATTTCATAAATAAATGTTACTATTTTTTACTTACATGACAAAAATAGGAATATAGAGTTGGGCAGAAAGTAAGTAACTAGGATATTTGAAGATCTAAAATAATAATCACTTTTATTAAATAATGAATTGGAAAGCCACATACTATATTTTCTAATTTCCTGACAGTTTTCTAATAGTTTTCACTTGGGGAAAATGTTTTAAAAACTTTATGTTACTAGACCTATGGAAAAGTCCAATCAAAATTAGGTTGAGCTAAAATGAAGTTCATGGTAAATTACAACTAGAGAAATACCAGTTTTTCCCCTATGTTAATAAATGTGGGACAGTCTGGATTATACACATGGAAAAAAAACAAAAACCAAAAAGCCAGAAACAAAACATGAAAAACTTAAACCATTACCTCACACCATATAATAACAACAACAAAAAACTAACAACAGCAAAGAACAAAACTAGTAACAACAACCACATAAACACTAATTCAAATCAATCCCCAGCCTAAGTTTAAGAGATAAAAGTGTAAGATGACTATAGTGAAACACGATAGAAGGTCTTCATGATCTTAAGGTGGGCAAACAGTTCATTAAGTATGATACAAAACTTATTTTGATGATACTATTGATGACTCATATGCCAAGCATTCCCACGTTGCATATTTTATCATAACTATACCTTCGAAAAAAGAAATGTTTTTGTTATCATTTTTCACGTGATCATCTTGAGACAAATATTAAATAACTTGTACAGTTTCACACTTAGTGTAATGTAAACATGAGATTCAAAAATATGTAGCTTTAAACATCATGGTCTTTGGGATTACAGTCCTTTGCCTCTCACTTATTTTTGAAGTTCTTTAAAAGAAAATCAAACAATTGAAACATGTTAAAAGACTAGTAGGCAATTTAAATAAGTGCACAATATTGTAAGAGAGAATTGCAAATTATTGCAATGCTCTAATAATTGCAATATGATCGTTAAAAGAAAAATGCACATTTGATGGCAATCGTCCCTTGGTACAATCATTTGGCTGAAAATGAATTTAAGAAGTTTAAAATTAGAAATAAACATATGATAAAAAGTATTCTGGAAAAATTATTTTAAAATTTACTAAATACTATCAAATTACCCAAGAGTGTTCAATGGTTATGAATGAGACAACAATTTTGGAACCATTAATGCTTGCATTTATTTTCTGATATGATTTCAAAATTTGAACTGGAGCCAGAAATTATTAAAAACAACTTGTAAAACTGTGCCAACCTTGCTAAATAAGCATATTTTGTGGAATATAATTTGCAGAAACATTTTGAAGTCAAACACATTGACAAAAATAATGAATAATTAAATCTATTTAAATGGCATTAAGTAACTAGTGTGTGAAAAGCCAATACTCAAGACATAATCATTTTCAAACACTTTCTTCTGTCAAAAAGTTTTGGTGTAATCCATTGATTTTAATTAATTTATTTATTTTAATCATTTTTTTAAGACAGAGTCTCGCCCTGTCACCCAGGCTAGAGTGGAGTGGCATGATTTAGGCTCACTGCAACCTCCCCCTCCTGGGTTCAAGTGATTCTCCTGCCTCAGCCTCCTGAATAGCTGGAATTACAGGCCATGCCACCATGCCCAGCTAATTTTTGTATTTTTAGTAGAGACAGGGTTCCACCATGTTGGTCAGGCTGGTCTTGAACTCCTGACCTCAAGTTATCTGCCTTTCTGAGCCTCCCAAAGTGCTGGGATTACAGGTGTGAACCACTGTGCCTGGCCAGTCCATTGATTTTTAATAAATTTCTTCTTTTGAGAAAATCTATTAGAATCTTTGGGAAAATCAGATGGACCCGGGCATGCACATTCAAAACTAAATTTTTACAGCAGCAGTTTTATTTTAGTGAGTTTGTTTTCTGGCTGCAAGAAAAGAAATTATAAGAATATTCATCATTTATTTTAATTTGTAAATTTATAAATTTATAAGTAAACAAAGCACAAGCAACATTTTAACAGATTTTTGATTCCATATAAATGTTTGGACATCTGTGGCTATTTTCGAAAACATCATATTGGAGAAAGTGAAAGTAAAAATGCCTACTGTCTCTATTTCAAGTTAGGGTATCAAATTCTAAAATTGCACATAGTTTTTATATTAACATTTATTAAGGAGACCTTTAAAATGGATGTCTATAGAATAAAAATAAGGATTATTCTTCTCATATAGATATATTGTCATTCAACAACAAAATATGACGCTTGTATCTTCTGATATGTTTTTTTATTTTTAGTTACATGAAGATAGGTAGAAATATAGGCAGACACATAGAAGTCAGATAGAGAGTGAGAAAGATAATGAGAGAGAATGTTTGCTAGTTTGATTTCCATTATAGTTGTAATCCATATATGGCATTTCATTTCAGAATACATAATACTGGAAATAAGTTCTGATTTTGTCTTTTTGAAGACCACTTTTTTCTTGGAGGAATTATCATTTCATGTACCCAGTTTCTCAAACTCTTTAGCAATTAAGACACCAATACTACCATATTTAAAATATCTAAAATGAAATATGGCATAAGCTCTGCCATATTTAACTATATTTAAATCATTTCAAAATGACACTACTATGTATAATACGTTATTTTCTATTTATTGCTTTCAATACTTCACTCATTTTAGGACATATATTACTTTATTCAAAATAAACCATCTGGATATATCAAGAAATGATATTTTCATGCAAAGTAAAAGAGGTATAAAATGTTTATCTCTATACTGAACTTGAAATATATGAACTTGCAATAATTGATTTGGTACTAAGTTATTTCCAATATCATTAAAATAGAAGATATTTTATTCACTAAGTTGATCTTATAAGGCAAAGCCCTATTATATTGTACTAATTATGTTACCTGAGCAGAGGAAAATCAGTAAGTATTTTCATACCAATGGATATCTGGCTAGTTAATACCTTCCATCACTTTTACTTAGCAGGTCTTGCCTTAGCACAAAATTATCCCTCTTTCTAATAGGTCCAACATATCTATCATTAGTCTACTTCCTCTTTGCTTTTGAAGGTAGTTTTTAATTCATGCTTATAAAATTTAGAAACAGAGAGATTTGTATGTGTATTGGTTGTCTATTGCTGCCATAAAATAATTACGATTGGCTTAAAACATTATAAATCTATTATCTTGGCCGGGCGCAGTGGCTCACGCCTGTAATCCCAGCACTTTGGGAGGCCAAGGTGGTTGGATCACAAGGTCAAGAGATTGAGACCATCCTGGCCAACATGGTGAAACCCCGTCTCTACTAAAAATACAAAAATTAGCTGGGCACAGTGGTGCATGCCTGTAGTCCCAGCTACTCAGGAGGCTGAGGTAGGAGAATTGCTTGAACCCAGAGGTGGAGGTTGCAGTGAGCCGAGATCGCGCCACTGCACTCCAGCCTGGTGACAGAGCGAGTCTCTGTCTCAAAAAAAAAAAGAAAAGAAAAAAAGAAAACAAAATCTATTATTTCACACTTTTGTTAAGATTAAGGCATGGATTGTACATGAGATCATGCAGTGTTTGTTCTTCTTTGGCTGGTTTAATTCACTTAGTGTAATCTCCCCCAGTTTAATTTACATTTTTGCACATGACAGAATTTCCTTCTTTTTAAAGTTGGGTATATATACCATATTTCCTTTATCCATTCATCCAATGATAGACACCTAGAATGTTTCCATATCTTGGCTTTTGTGAATAATGCTGCAATGAACACAGAAGTGCAATTGTCTCTTTGGCATGCTGATTTCAACTCCTTTGGATATATACCCAGAACTGAGATTGCTGGAATCTATAACAGTCAAACTCATAGATGTAGCAAGTAGAATGATGAGTATCAGATGTTGGGGAAGGTAAGGGGGAAAAGGGAGAATGGTGACTATAATAAACTGTAAAGCATTGGTATATAAGTAAATATATAAAAATATTGTTAAAAAGTAGATTTAAAATGTTTTGCTACAAAATAATAATAAGTATGTGAGGTGATGAATTTTTTTATTGATTTGATTATTCCACAATGTAAACACATATCAAAACACCACATTACACCCTATTAATACATACAATTACTACTTGTCAATTAAGAGACCCCAAAGTGTCAGCAAGGCATAATCCTCTGCTGGAGGCTCTGGGGGAGAATCCACTTCCAGGCTTTTGCAGATTGTTTGCAAATTTCAGCTCCTTATGGTTTTCTGACTAAGGTTCCCATTTTCCTGCTGGCTGTCAGCTGCAGGCTGTTGCTTGCTCTTATTGGCCACTATCCTAGACCCCTACTTCTACCTTGAAAGCCAGAATTGAGGACTGTCTCCCTGGCATGTCTCAAATCTTTTCTGCTTTTTCTTCAACTACTCCTCTCTGGTTCTTCCACTGTCTTCTTGCCCTTTGAAAGGTCCATATGATTATATTTGGCCTATCTGCATAATCTAAAATAATTTTCTTATTTTATGGTTGAAAACTTAAATTCGTCTGCAAAATCCCATTCTGCCATCTACTGTATCATATTCCTGGTTTCCAGGAATTCCAATGTGGACATCTTTGGAGGGCCATTATTCTGCTTACCACAGTAAATATAGACATTTATATATGTTTTGTAGACACAAGGAGGAAGAGTAGGACTATTAAAACTCTTATACATCATATCCTAAAAACAGGTAAGTATTTTCTCAAAATAATTTCTTTTTGGCTTCATGTAACACTATCCTCTCTGTATAATGGAATTCTATTATAGTAACAAACATTCTGTTACTTTATTTAGGGCTAAACTCCAGAATGTCTAAGTTTTTTTCTTTCTTTACTGTTAGGCCCCCTTATCAGTATTCTGGAACAAACCAGCCATTAATCCTCTATATGGGCAAAACAGAGGATATTTATTTTATTGTTTTCTATATAGACTTACTTTCATAGCTGTTGGCATTAATATATGCTACAATCTTGATCATGATTATTGCCTTGTCCTTTAAAGTTCAGCATAGTTCAAAACCGGTGTTAATGGGATTTATTTTTTGATGAGCTAGGCTATAACATATACTGGGATATTATTAACTTGTATTTTAATCTAGTCCTTGAAATTACATAATCAACACCTAAATACTTTCTAAAATGAGTGAATACTGGCTCTTATTCTCCCATATAACCTGCTGCCTTTCTTGAATATTTTCATACTGTGATAATTTTTCCCTAGTCCTTCTCCCTAATTAGTGGCATTTATTGGTCTTCTTTTCTCTCTCCCTCCTTCCGTTTTCACCTCTTCCTCCTACTCCTTTTTTCTTATCTCTCTTCCTCTCTCTCCTTTTAGTTTCTAAACTTTGTTTAGATTGTTAAAGCGATACAATTCTGAGATCTCATGAGAGCAGTGCGTCAACATACACACTTTGGAATTTCTTCCCGAATCACATTATCCACTCACTCAGTTAAATGTTATTTCAGATCTATGTACAGCAGTTAATGGCTACTTTTTAATATATGACCTAGAAGGTACAACTGGAACATCTCATGGTTTCTCACCGCTTGATTGGTTAGACTGTTAGAAAATGTCATAGATTGAGTTGGGAAATTCAAAATTCTTGTGTTTAATCCCTAATCCTCAATGTGACTCTGTTTGTAGACAGGGCCTTTAAAGGGGTAATTAGGGTTAAATGATGTTATAAGGGTGAAACCCCAATGCGATAGATCTTGTGTCCTTATAAGAAGAGGGAGAAACCAGGAGTGTGTGGGTACAGAGGGTACAGAAGAAAGGCCATCTGAGGACACAATGAGAAGGCAGTGGCCCTCTGTGAGCTACAGAGAGGCCTCACCAGAAACCAACCCTGCTGGCACCTTGATCTTGAACTTCCAGCCTAGTTAACTGTGAGAAAATAACCTTCTGTTGTTTAAGCCACCCCATCTGTGGTATTCTGTTATAATGTCTCTAGCAGACTAAAATACAGGGAACATGTAATTAATGGGATTCCTCGATCAGTTAAGTTTCCTCTACTTTCAAAATATCTTTAAAGATAGCAGTAAACCTGGGTGCCTTAACTTTGTATACAAAATATTTTTTAATTAATTTATTTTTAATGTATGATATATATTTTATGATATATAATTATCAAATCAGAGTAGTTAGCATATCTTCAGTCATTTATCATCTCATGCATTTATCATTTCTTTGTGGTAAGAATGTTGAAAAGCCTCTTTTCTAGCTATTTTGTAATATACAATATATATAAGTTGCTTCAAAAATTCCTGATTAAAGTAATAACAATCTGAACATGCCTTATAACTGTGAAGAAAGCAATGTGTGGAACATACTTCAGTTTTTACAGACATCAGATTAAGGCATATTTAACTCTATTTTAAAAATGTCCCCCCAAGGAGATTGTACTAAATTATTTAATAATTTCATGTAAGATATTGAAATGATATATGGAATAAAAATAAGTTTGCTGGATTTTCCTTAAGTTGAAAGAAAAATTAAAAGTTAGAGAACAAGATTAAAAGATTCATTGGCTGTTTTAGAATTTCACAAGTGATTTGACTTGTTTTAAAGAAATAATACCACAGTGTGGAGTGACCAAATGTTTTATAGAGTGATAATCACAGTGTTACTTCTCAATATTATTTCTTACACTATGTTGTAGTTTATTATTGCTGTCATAACAAATTACCATAAACTTAATGCCTTAAAACAGCATACATTTATTATCTTAATAAATAATAAGAAATCCAAATAAAACACAGAGATTAAATTTTTTTTTTGTTTAACTAAAGAAAAAATCTGAGCGAAAAAAGAATTTCATTTTCTTAGGAGAAGTGTTTTCCTTCTCCTACTTCTGAATTTTATATATATATGGGGGCATAATCCAAATTTTCTCTCTTGAGGATTATAAACTGTGATCCCTAGGTCCATAAGAATTCATGCTTCTATTTCACAGGGCGTTTCTTGAGGAAATAAGGAGGAATATGAGTCAGCAGAGATTCCAGATTTTGCCCTGTGATCGCCTGTGATCACCTGTGTGTATTTTTAGTAGAGATGGGGTTTCACTATGTTGGCCTGGCTGGTCTCAATCCAACTTAAGGCCCAGTTATTGGGCTTCTTGTAATAGCTGCGCTGCAGCATGATGACTAATGTTTAAAATGTTAAAGAAAATGATAAAATCACTGAATTTTAAGTGTCCTTTTGTTATAGATTTGATCAAGGAAACCCCAAAAAGTTAAATTCTTTGCCCATGCTTATATATTGAATTTGTGTAAGTCGTGCTTGAGCCAGATCTTTTTTTTTTAATTTTATTATTATTATACTTTAAGTTTTAGGGTACATGTGCACAACGTGCTGGTTTGTTACATATGTATACATGTGCCATGTTGGTATGCTGCACCCATTAACTCGTCATTTAGCATTAGGTATATCTCCTAATGCTATCCCTCCCCCCTCCCCCCACCCCACAACAGTCCCCGGTGTGTGATGTTCCCCTTCCTGTGTCCATGTGTTCTCATTGTTCAATTCCCACCTATGAGTGAGAACATGTGGTGTTTGGTTTTTTGTCCTTGCGATAGCTTGCTGAGAATGATGGTTTCCAGTTTCATCCATGTCCTTACAAAGGACATGAACTCATCATTTTTTTATGTCTGCATAGTATTCCATGGTGTATATGTGCCACATTTTCTTAATCCAGTCTATCGTTGTTGGACATTTAGGTTGGTTCCAAGTCTTTGCTATTGTGAATAGTGCTGCAATAAACATACGTGTGCATGTGTCTTTATAGCAGCATGATTTATAATCCTTTGGGTATATACCCAGTAATGGGATGAGCCAGATCTTTTGACTACTAATTTGGCATGCTTTTCACACAAGCACATTGCTTCATTTGCACCTGCAATTCTCAGGAGTATTTCTTTTCTTTCCATAAGTGATTCCATTAATCCTCAATGATTGACTGTGTGTTCTTAGGGATTTCCAGATTGACTTTCTACCTTTGAAGCATATTAGTTCAGAGGAATAATGCAGTTGATTGATTTTTCTCCTACTAAATTTACTAGATGATTCATTATATTTATCATACTGATTTCTATTTCTATATAGTATAGTAAAAATTATAATATCCAACTTTATATCTTGACCTGATGTTTCCTGTAATTTAAATACAGTATGGACAATTGCAAAAGCTTTGCCTGTATGTAACTGAAATCATGTCATTATTTTACTGAGATGAACTTCATGGACTACATCATTCATTTAATTTTTTTAGGGTGATAGAAAGGAAAATACTGAGATGTGAAGTTATATGGACACACTTGCATAGTTATTGGTGGTACTGAGTTATTCAGTTTTTGTAATTTTTAACCATTTTGCATAATTTTTTGTTCCACAGTTGTATTCTATTCAAATGGTTCTTGAAATTTCCATTATGCCAATATCAATGCAGCCAAAGTTATGTTCACAAAAAGGTTTGGTGAGTGTTGTATGTAATTTCTCTTCATTCAGGTCTTCGCAGCATATTTCATCATAATTAGTAGTTCTCAAAACTGCTTCAGTAAAGTTATTCTTAGAAAACATTCATCCCATTGTGTATATGGATTTAATGTGGTAAAATGGTTTCTTCCACATGCTTTGCCGATGATCATATCATCTCAAACAGCTTCTCTAGGCACTGATGGCCTTTAAAAAACCGGAAAATTTGGATATATCTTCTGCTTTTGAGCTGCTGGTCTATTGTGCAATCTTCTGATTGTTGTACTTTGCCTCACATTGCATCCTGGCAAGGCCAAAATTTTGAATATTCAGTACTTTTTGAGGGTTCACTGTGGGTTCTGAGAGGATGAGCTGTTTTCCACACATCACAGAAACTAGATACAAAAGAAGATGGTCCTGGTCCCTTTCTACCTGTCCAGTCCACTTAGTTGTCTCCTCTCAATATTTTTTCTGTATCCATGGTCAGGTCAGCAAGCCTCCCTCTTTACAGCTACCCAGATTTGAATGATTATTTTAGGGTTTCTTCCTTGGTTTAAGGAAGGGAGCCTGCTACTCTATTAACTATTACTAGAAAGGAAGAGGGGAGAGAGCAGCTTCTATTAAAAAACATGCCCTGCTTTCCAAAAAAAGAGGCATATTTCCTATATAAACACAGCAGTGAGATGGAGGTACTTTGTTCTTTAGGATCTGTTAAAATGACAACTCTCAGTAGGTATAGGGAGGTGGTTGCCCTCAGGACAGGTGATTCTCTGAACTCAGAATGTGGGATCTATACTGTCTGGCCTTAGTTGTGGTTCTTGACCATCAGTTCTGCACAAGTAAGAAAAAAAAAAGCCCCCAGCACATAATGCCATGTGGTTTGTGTCCATGCTTTCATTGATTTTTTTTCCTTGACTTTCTAGAGTTTTATCATTCTAATAGAATGCTGCATTCAAAGATCCTCTTATATATCTCAAATAATTTTTTCTTCATGAAATTTACGTATTAGGTATTTTCAGTGCCCAATATTGCTTTGTATTTTGCACATTAGGAAAATGATTAATCTACATTTGCAAATTAGTTAATTACCCAAAGACTGCACAGTTATGAATATAGAGCAAATCTAATAAATCTAAGTAGATTAGAAAATACACATTTGGCGCTTGAACAACCCAGGTTTGAATTGCCTGGGTTCACTCATATGCATATATTTCTCTGCCTCTGCCACTGCGGGGAAAGCAAGACCAACCTCTCCTCTTCTTCTTCCTCCTCACCCTACTCAATATGAAGACAACCAACATAAAGACCTTTATGATGATTCAGTCCCATGTAATGAATAGTAAATATATTTTCTCTTCCTTATGATTTTCTTAATAACATTTTGTTTTCCTTGGCTTACATTATTGTAAAAACATAGTATATAATACATATAACATACAAACTATGTGTTAATTGACCATTTGTGTTATTGTTAAGGCTTCTGGTCAAGAGCAGGCTTTTAGTAGTTAAGTTTTTGGGAAGCCAATAGTTGTATGTAGATATTTGACTATGTGAAGAGTTGGCACCACTGTTAATGGGCCAACTGCATACAGTCTGAATTTTTAAACCTAACATTTACATGGGTCCCAAGTCAATTGCATGTAATATTTTCCATAATCAATAAACAATTATTTTAAAACATTTTCTAGCTAAAAATATAGGCAACTTATATAGTCAAATATAAATAAACCCACTATTTCAGTGCTAATTCAAATTCATTTTAACAATGTAAAATGTAAATATAATCCAGGTTAACTTTATTCTATCAAACAAGTTTTTTAATACACTCAGAATATTTGATCTTTATTTCAGGAATTTTTAGATACACACAGGGCAGTGGATTTCCTTTAATGAACAAGGCAAAAATGTTTTATTATTGTTCATTCCATTAATTGATGCATATTTTCCAAATTTATTCCACATTTTGAAATAAAAAGAACAATCTTTTTAATCACAAAATTTGTAAATTCTTTGAGTGTTAGGAAATTGATATTAGTATGTTTCTACTGATTTACCTTGTTTGCTGTTTGGCTTTTACATAAAAGATTGGTTTAAGAATTTGCATTTAACATATTTGAGTAGGAATATAAGGAAAAGGACATTAAGTGATGACTTTATGAGCGAGGCAGGCCCTCAGTTGTTTCTGTACATATTTATTAAAACACAGTCTGACCCATTCATGACATATTGTTTATGGCTACATATATATATATATATATATATATATATTTTTTTTTTTTTTTTTTTTTTTTTGACAGAGTCTCACACTGTCACCTGGGCTGGAGTGCAATGGCACCATCTCGGCTCACTGCAACCTCCACCTTCCCAGGTTCAAGCAATTCTTTCTCCTGCCTCAGCCTCCTGAGTACCTGGGATTACAGATGCCCACAACCACGCCTGGCTAATTTTTGTATTTTTAGTAGAGACGGGGTTTCACTGTGTTGGCCTGGCTGGTCTCGAACTCCTGACCTTGTGATCCACCTGCCTCAGCCTCCCAAGTGCTCATGATTACAGGCATGAGCCGTTGTGCCAGGCCATTTATGGCTATTTTTATACTACAACAACAGAACCAATTGTGACTAAGACTATATGGTTTACAGAATGTCCCTTTATAAGAAAGCTTTGCTAACTCTTTTTTTTCTATGAGACCATTTTTAATTTTCCTCATTTTACACAGGCAATAACTTAATCTCAGAAAGATGAAGGTCGTCTTGAACACAAAACTGGTAAACTAAAAACTATGGTTTTGTTATCCAGGTGAATTTGACTATAAAAGGCATGTATGGATTAGCTACCAAAACAAAAACAAAAAAAAAGGAGCTGGACATTCTAAGCAGAGAAAACGTCATTTTGGTGGAATCGAAGAACACTGAAAATTGAGAAACTCTAGATAGTTTATTTTGGCTTCTATGTCTTAGAAATAAGAGCAGCCCAGCATATGTGACTGGAACAGAAGGCAGGAGTGAGCTATAAATAAAGGGCTCTATTACTACGCTAATGTGTTTGGCCTACATGCTTTATATAGGTGAGCAACATGGTCAGATTTGTACATTAGGAGTATCAGTCTAGTAATGTTATGGGAGATGAACTGGAATCAGGCTACTCTAGAAGGAGTCTGGTTATGTAAAGCAGGGTTCCCCAATCCCCAAGCTGTGGACCGGTACCGGATGGTGACCTGTTAGGAACGGGACCACACAGCACAAGGTCAGTGGGGACCAAGAGAGGATTACCACCTGAGCTCTGCCTCCTGTCAGATCAGCAGCGGCACTAGATTCTCATAGGATCGTGAACCCTATTGTGAACTGAGCAGGCGAGGGATCTAGGCTGCACATGTCTTATGAAAATATAACTAATGCCCAATGTTCTGAGGTGGAATTGTTTCATCCTGAAGCCACTCCACCCCTCACCCATCTGTACAAAAAATATCTTCCATGACACCTGTCCCTGCTACCAAAAGGGTTGGAGACCACTTATCCAAAAGATATTAGCAAGAAATAATTAGATAGCAGTGGTTGTGGTAAGAAAAAGCAAGAGACTGGATGAATTGAAAGGAAGGGCACAGCAGGTTGATTTAGGATGGGCTAAGGATGAGCATAACTGAAGAGGACAGAAAAGATCATACAGAACTTGCCCACTATCATGTCACTGGGGACTGGAACGAGTTTTCTTTTTTCTACTGGGTCCTGTCATGGCATCTGCAAGTGTGGCTGCTACATCACTAGGGATCCTGCACTTGCATTAGCAAGTCCTTACATGCAGACAAATGCAACTCTTTTCTAGCTAAGTTCTTATCTGTCTCCATCCACTAAGAATCTAGATAAATCTTGATTTTCTGTCATTAGATTTACTTATGTCTTAAGATCAGTGCCCAAGATAACAAAACATTGTCACTCTTTAATGGATAGCCCACATCAGTCCACAGGATGCATCCTCTGTCCAGCTAGGCCATTTCTTTTTCAGAAGCTAGCCAGTCCATAATTCATCCTTTAATTTATCAGCTAAAAGTCAGAAACCTTTTATAGGTTTAATACAGGCGTGGATCATAAAAAACTAGTAACCAGTTACCAATTTGATAATTTAATAAATTTCCTCTTAGTGTAGAAACACACTTTGGAACATAACTTCTATTGCACTTTGATATATTAGTGAAACTTAACATTTTAATACTTTATCACAGCCACTTAAAACAGGGGTCCCCAACCCCTGGGCCATAGACCTGTATGGGTCTGTGGCCTGTTAGGAACCAGGACACACAGCAGAAGGTAAGCAGCAGGTGAGTGAGCGAAGCTTCCTCTGTATTCACAGCTGGTCCCCATGGCTGGCATTACTGGTACGCTCTACCTCCTTTCAGATCAGTGACAGCATTAGATTCTCAGAGGATCACAAACCTATTGTGACCTGTGCATGCCAGGGATCTAGTCAGCCTGCTCCTTATGAGAATCTAATGCCTGATGATCTGTCACGTCTTCCATCACCCCCAGATGGGACCTTCTAGTTGCAGGAAAACGTCTTCCATCACCCCCAGATGGGACCTTCTAGTTGCAGGAAAACAAGCTCAGGACTCCCACTGATTCTACATTATGATGAGTTGTATAATTATTTCACTATATATGTCAATGTAATAATAATAATAATAATGAAGTACATAATAAATGTAATGTGCTTGAATCATCCTGAAACCATCTCTCCCGCAATCTCAGTCTGTGGAAAAATTGTCTTCCATGAAACTGATCCCCGGTGTCAAAAAGCCTGGGGACTGCTGACTTAAAGCAATAATAGGTAGAGTTTCACCAGAAGAATATGAAAGTAAATACATTACAGAAATATATTGGAGGGTTATCTAACCCCCCAAATTACAAATTAATTTAATCCACAATAACTAATTTTGATACTCATGTTTCATGGGTTAAACTTAATATATTTAAATAATGTTTGATAAGAATGTGAGAATAAGAAATGTTCAATACGTTGTTCTTCAAAATTAGGATAAATATCAAGGAAAATCTAATTAAACAGCCTTTTTACATTTAAGGATGTCTAGGTTTCTTGCTAAAAACCAAGTCCTTGGGGCTGGGCACAGTGGCTCATGCCTATAATCCCTGCACTTTGGGAGGCTGAGGCGGGTGGATCACAAGCTCAGAAATTTGAGATCAGCATGACCAACATGGTGAAACCCCACCTCTACCAAAAACACAAAAATTAGCCAGGCATGGTGGCGTGTGCCTGTAATCCCAGCTACTCAGGAGGCTGAGGCAGGAGAATCGCTTGGACTCGGGAGGTGGAGGTTGCAGTGAGCTGAAATCGTGCCACTGCACTCCAGCCTGGGCAACAGTGAGACTACGTCTCAAAAAATAAAAATAAAAGACAAAAAACACAAGTATTTGTTATGTGATTTGATATGAAATATATTCTCAATAAAAACCAATATTAACTAGATAAAATACATGTCAATTTTTGGAAGTTCCCCTGGCTTGATAATTTTGTCTTAGCTGTTTCATAGAACAAAAAGAAATCTTTTTTTAGGAATGAAAAACTTGCTAAAGTTTGCAACGAGGCTACATTCTGAACCATCTTACACTATTCCATTTCTAAAATTTAGTTGGAAGTTGTTGATCTTCCCTTTTAGGCGGTGCCACGTTAAAGCAAGGAAGAAGATAGAAAACTAAGTATAACACTCAACTCTTTCAATGATTGCAAATGCTGCTAATATGCCCTTCAGTAATCTAGAGGAAAATATATTATCTAAATCTCATTTGGGGAGTGTTCATGGTATATTCTGGTGTAACTAGAGTATACTACTGTAATAATACATAATTTTAATGCAAATTTCTAATGCATGACAATTTTAATGTGATCTTCTAATTTTCTGCATTGTTATATTTCTGTCAATAAGAGATTCTGATTATAATTATGAAGACAGAGTCTCCATGGCTAAAATTTTTTTGTTTATTGAAAACTTTCACTGATGTAATCTAATTGCCAAATGTTACATTTGTTCTTAGAATCATACATACATAATTGTATTCTATCTTGCAGTCTGGGGAATAAAAGAAAAAGTATTCTATATGTGTATATATGTATATAAAAGAAATATAGTGCAGGAGAGTTTCATAAAGTTTTTTCAAAATTTTTCCAAGGTAAGCGAACATCGTGCCAGTCATTATTTTGTAAAAACATTTTATAACATCATTCTTCAGACATTTACATCTGGTATGATGCTGGTTCAAGGTGAGGTATAGCTCCTGATGGCATGGGGGAATAATCTGATTGATTTCCCATAAGCATCATCCTTTCTGGCTGGGCACGGTGGCTCACGCCTGTAATCCCAGCACTTTGGGGGGCCAAGGCAGGCGTATCATGAGGTCAGGAGTTTGAGACCAGCCTGGCCAACATGGTGAAACCCCATCTCTACTAAAAATACAAAACGTTAGCTGGGCATGGTGGCATGTGCCTGTAATCCCAGCTACTCGGGAGGCTGAGGCAGAAGAATCATTTGAACCTGGGAAAGCGAGGTTGCAGTGAGCGGAGATTGCGGCATTGCACCCCAGCTTGGGCGACAAGAGCAAGACTCTGTCTCAAAAAAAGAAAAAAAAGTCCTTTCTTTCTAACATAATCTTTATTGGCCATGTGTACTTGTTCACAAAAAGACACAAGCACACACATACATATACACAACAGAGGAAATAAGACAAAATTACGTAAAAGTATGAATAGACATAGCTGCCCTTAACAGTATAATTTTTATTTTTTCCTTTCTTCTTCTTTTCCTCGGCCTCCTTCTCCTCTTCCTCATCCTCTTCTTTGTCCTTCTGTTACTGAAACACCAAGCGTTCAGTCTAGGTCCTGCTGCTTGCAACACAGAAAGCTAACCACTGAGACACCTAATTCGGTTCTGCAGCTGAGGAGATGGGAGATTATTCTCAAATCAATCTCTCTGACTAAAACTAGGGGTTTATATAGCAGAGAAGAAATGGAATAATGTATAAGAAAATGGGAACCAGGGAGCGGCAGGGAAGAAATCATGATGAATATGGGGTCCAGCATCTTCATGTCTAGATGCTGTGATCTGGTGAGTTTCAGTTCTTTGATACTTTCTTTGAGAAGCCTAAAAGTCATTTCCTGAGAAAGGAACTCAAACAAAACGAATATAAATTTGGAGTTTAAGTCCAGAGGGTCAATTTCCTTCTTTATTTAAAAAAAAAAAAAAGAAAACTGCCTATGGGACTATTGGGTCATTTTCACTTCTCTCCTCCTCTCTTCCTTCTTGAACTCCTTTATTATTTTTTTTCATTTATTACTGGAAGGTGCAAAGAACTGAAGTCTAGGTAATTAGTAAGTGAAAGCTTAGATATTTAAGTATTAAAACACAAAGCTCAAATGATAGGGACTTCCTATAGACATACAATATTCTCTAATGGATCACAGAGGTTCTATTGTGTTCTTGAATTATTAAATATCTCCAAATTCCCCTCTTCTTCTCTTTTCTCTGAGACTCTTAAGCTCTTACTGCTCCTGTTTGGGCCATGTCTGTGTGGATAACCCTAAAGTAAAGCAACTTTTGGAATGGAAATGCCACTTCCCTCACATCAAACCATAGGTAAGAATAAACTAAAGTCTGATTTATTGAACACACAGAATCACAGACCTTGAGGAAGCATAATTTTATTTTGCATTATTCATAACTATGAATGTATTATAAACTCCGCTATTATTTTTGTTTATTGTTGTTTGTTCATTTTGGCCTAATTTGCTCACCAAAGTAAGAATATGTATTATAAGTGTAATTCTTCAAAGAGATATTATGATTTCTGAAAGGCAGTGAAGGTGAACTCTCATTGATTTTTTTAACACGTTGACAGATACCGAATCATATTTGAATACTAATATTATTATCTTAATAATTTTGCAATGATACTCCAGAAAACATTAAAATATCATTTTGCCTTTATGATAATCTTTAAATATTTTAATTATATTTATAGAATTTCATTTGTGAGTGCACTGAGAAAAACTATACAAAACTATAGCCTTGAGGAACATGCCTTTGTATTATGACCATCATAAGGGTAGGGATTTGATACATGAAATATGGCATAGTGCTTAGAAATACTGATCTTTGGGCCCTAACCAGACATACTATAACATAATTTAGAGTCGTCCCAATATATCATAACTATTTTATTACATTATAATTTGTTATAATATAGAATAGAATTTTTATTTTAATAAATATTGAATATAAACAAAATATTTCTCATTTCCCACATGATCTTCTAATCGCTCCATTTCAGAAGAAACTAGTTTCTTCTGAGCACCTTGTTTCAAAACTTCCATAGGTGACCACCCTAAAACAATAGAAGATACAGTTCACCGATTCCATTATGGTGAAATTTTGCTTACTATGTTGACATACCAGGAGCTCAAAAAGTTTGATCAATGATTTTTAAAAATGCTTATTCTCTTTTTGTACTTTTTATTAAGAGATTTGCTTGCTTTCAATATTCCATTACTCAAGACAATGCCTCAAGCTTTAATATATTATTCAGCTCTAAATTTTCAAGTATTAAATATTGCTACCACCATTTCTCTAAATATGTAGTTAACTCTCAAATATTCACTCAAATGTAGAGAGCAGTGGGGCATGCAGTGCAATATTATAGATCATATTAAAAGCCTGACACAGGAAAATTTTCCATTTATATTTAAATATGTGTATTTTTTTGTGTCTGTACATTCATGCCAAACAAACAAGCAAATAACATGTAAAGTAATCCACCCTACGGGGAGGGTAGAAAATTTACTGGACTCTGTTAAGTTTCCCATTATGATCTTTTACTCAGCTCATACCTGAATCTGACTTTAAATAGGAAACGAGCAATTTTCTCTCAGTTTTTAATCCCTATTTTTTCCCTTTTAAAATGTTCCCTAGAGGTAGAAATAAAGAGCTTTTAAATACAAGAAGTAAACAGAGAAAAATCAAGAAATCAAGATGTGTTAACTGCATTTAGTGAGTAGGATAGATATTAACAAATTCAATACTGCAATAGAATTGCTTTATCATACTTGAATATAGACCGTGTGTCCTGTTTTCCTAAGTGTATAAAATTCACATAGAAAGTTAACTGTACATTTCTGGATTATTCCAATAGGAAAATTGCATGAAAGGTGCTATATAGCTTCAAAAGCACAGTGCACATTGAGTTAAAAGTTAATGAGACTCAATTCTAGAATATAGACTATACAGAGCCAAAAAACATTCAGATGTATTACACTTCACTATTGCTTTTCCTAAGACAGTTTACTTCTATTATGAGTCTACTTGCTGCATCTATGAAAGTCTGCCAGCAGGGCTCTCCCTTGCATTATAATTCGGAAACAAATGACCTAATTTATTTATTTCTTTAGAATAAAATGCTAACACTGAAATCCATACCAAAATTAGTTATGTTGAATTTCCAAAGCAAATGACTAATACAACTGTACGCTGGCTTGTGTTTTTTTAATGATCAATTCATTATTAATCTATTAGTTTATAAATAATTGTGTTATTTAATACTGTATCTTACCTTTTGTCAGTTTAAAAAAATTAAAATAAAAAATTAGGCTATACACTAAAAACGTTTATAAGTTTGATTAAATGAACATTAAAGAAACTCCTCATTTTATGTATTGTCTTTTAGGCAAATTCTTATCTTTATCAGAAAATTGATTACTACACTAAATTGTTGTTTTTATTTTAATCAAGTAATGAGCTCAATAGTTTTGCTTATGGCAAAATGATTAGTCATGGGTATAGATCATTCTGTGATACATGACTAATAAAAATATATAATAAATTACCTGAGTTGCACATAAGATTAAGCTGGAAAAATCATAAGAGATTGAGTAAAACTGATATTCATCCAGAGATTGTGAACTTTTTAATAAAAATAAACAGCCATGTAAGAAGAAATAATTAAATAGTAAAGAAGGAAGAAGGAAATAGTATCACAATGAGAGCTCTGGGCGGATTTTTTTTTTTTTTTTTTTTTTTTTTTTTGAGATGGAGTCTCCCTCTGTCGCCCAGGCTGGAGTGCAGTAAGCACTATCTCAGCTCACTGCAACCTCTGCCTCTCGGGTTAAAGCAATTCTCCTGTCTCAGACTCCCGAGTAGCTGGACTACAGGCACATGCCACCACGCCCTGCTAATTTCTGTATCCTTAATAGAGACAGGGTTTTGCCGTGTTGGGTAGGCTGGTCTCAAACTCCTGACCTCAGGTGATCCACCCACCTCAGCCTCCCAAAGTGCTGGGATTACAGGCGTGAGCCACTGCGCCCGGCCCTGGGTAGATTTGTAAATCATAGGTTTTAATGTCAGTTCAGGCTTGCCAACCTGCCACTAAGTAGCTGTGTGTCTTTGGAGCATTCACTTAAGTGGTTAAATGCATGGCTATATTTCCTCATTATAAAGCTTGGGAGCAAATACCATCTAACTGAGAATGACAATGATAAAGTAGACGTGGGTCATGTGTCAGATTCCCACTCAGTAGTCAGTTTGCTATAGCCTCTGCTTTCCATGTGAACTAATTTTGATATACTTTAATGAAGCACATACTGGGTTCCGTTAATATCAAAGAAGGGGTCTAGATCTTGAATTTTCAAGCGTAAAAACAACTCTGACATTGCTTCGCAAATTTTAAAATCTGAATTCTGCCTTCAATGTTCATATATTTACTGCTTGGTGAAGATTTACACTTGGACAACAAACAAGTCTTCATTTTGATTTTTTCAGAACAGTGGAAGTCTACTTTAGTGTGACTTGCTGAAATCAGCCATTGAAGAAGAAATTTCCAGCAGTTATAAATCATAGTTTAAAAAAAGACCGGAAAAAAAGATGGGAAAAAAAAAGGAAAAGGAAAGAAAATCGCAGAAAAATGAAGAATTAAATTGTACCTTTAATTTACACCACACTAGCATCATGATCTATATAGGTATAGTCATTCTAGTTCTTGGAATATAAGAAAGCAATCAATGATATGTTAATATACTTGATCATATTGTTGGTTACATTATCATCATAGATTTAGTCTTGAATTAGTATTATCACACGTTACTAATTGAATTTTCACATATGTCATTTCAAAAAATGTGAAAGAAATTCTATAAACAAGACAATTATGAAAATGCACATAGAATTAGAGACAAGAAAGGACAGATAATGTTACACAGGTACATATAGACAAGCAAGAATCATGCAAATTTGTCATGTTGTTGGTTTGTGATTCTCAATCATGATTCAGCAAAAGAGGATATAATGTGTTCAGTTTAGATTGTTCTCTAGAGATGTAGAAAATGATATCCTAGGCAAAGAAAAAAGAGCTATACTTAACAAACAATAGAATACATGATTACAGGAAATGGTAAACATACAAAATATACTATGGTACAGTATGATTTTTAATAGGAAGAATAAAAATGTTTTGGGCAAATATCTTGAACTCTTAGGTTATGATTGTGGAGAATAATATTTTAATGACATAAAATAGTCTTTGGTAAAATTGTCTTACTTTTGTTAAATTGAGTTACTTGGCCTAAACCTGTCTCTATACTTGTGGGATAAAGATTGTTCCTAATGGCCTCTGTATACAGTGAACTGTACCCTAACTTGATGTGTAAATATGTTGTGACCAAACTTATGACTATACCCTGGTAATCAAGCAACAGCACCACAGCCAATCACAGCAGCCAAACCCTCAGCCAATCCCAAGTTGAAAGTTGCCAAATTCTGTCCAAATAAGGTCAGCCATGAACTGCACCAATCAGGTAATCTGTGTATGTAATTTCCTGTTTTCTGGCTATAAATATGGTTTACCACATTGGGCAGGGAGTCATTTCGAACTGTCTTAGCGCTGGAATGCTCCCTGGTTCTAGAATCTATTTCTTGCCCAATAAACTTTGTTAAATTTAACTGGTCTTATTTTTTAACACTTTAAATACTTGACAGGATTTATTATGTATTGAATCAATGTTGTGATTCTTATATTCTTATGAACTTTTGCTATGTGAAAAATAATGTAATTAAATGATACTAATCAATGATATAAACAAATTCTACATAAAATATAGTAGTAAGAAATGTTAATGCTGTCTTAAAATTATATAGTTATTTATATTTAAATTTTAACATTTCTCATGGGCATAATTAAATACATTATGCTAAGAAAACTTCAAAATGAATATTAAAGTGTTAAGTATTACACTTTGCATATGTAACAAAATAAATATTCTTTAAGCATTTAAACCTTATTATTGTAAAATAAAACAATTTCTTGGACTACTTATTTTAAAATGGGAGATATAGAATGAGAGCTTATACTTTTTCTGATAATTAATAATTTAACTCTAGTAATTTCTCATATAAAATAATATATTAATTTTTAATATTTACTATATTTTATTATTTAAAAGCTGGACATCCAATTTAGTGTCTCTATGCATAGCCATCCAATAGAAACTACAGCATTAATTATTTTCAAATATATATTTTTTAAATAGATTTTACTTTTTAGGGGAGTTGTACATTCACAGCAAAACTGAAGCAAGGTACAGAGATTTCCATGAATCCCTTCCCCTGCACATACATAGCATCCCCCATTATCCACATACACTCTATCATGTATTACAACTAATGAACCTACATTTATACATCATTATTCACTGAAGTCCACCATTCAAATTCTGTTTCACTTTTGGTGTAGGATGTTCTATGGATTTGCACAAATATATAATGCAATGTGTCCAGTATTGTACTATCATACAGAGTAGTTTTACTTCCCTAAAGATCCTCTGTTCTCTCCCTGTGTATCTCTCTATCCCTTCTTAAGTTCTAGCAACCACTGATATTTTTACTGTCTCAATAGTTGCCTTTACTAGAACATCATACAACATGTTGGAATCATACAACACATAACCTTTTCAACTTGAAGTCTTCCACTTAGTCATATACATTTCAGATTCCTCCATGAGATTTTCATGACTTGATAGCTCAATTCTCTTTAGCAATAAATAATATTCCAATGTCTGGTCCACAGTTTATACATTCACCTACTGAAGAACATGGTGGTTGCATCAGTTGTGAAGTTTTGACAATTATGAACTAAAGTATTACAAGCTGCCCTGTGAAGGTTTTTTTGTGGATAAAATTTTACTTCCTTTGAGTAAATATTAAGGAGTATAATTGATGGATTGTATGGTAAGGACATATTTCGTTTTGTAAGAAACTGCCAAATTGTCTTCCACTGTAGCTATACAATTTTGCATCTCCACTAACAGTAAATGACAGCTTCTGTTTCTCCACATCCTTACCATCATTTGATGTTGTCAGTGTTCTGAATCTTGCCCATTCGAATGAATATGTAATAGTATCTCATTGCTGTTGTAATTTGCATTTCCCTAATGACATATAATGTGGAACATCTTTTTATGTGCTGATTTTCCATCTCCATATCTTCTTTGGTGTCATATATGTTAATAATTTTTTAGTCTGTTTTCATGCTGCTGAAGAAACACCCAAGACTGGATAATTTATAGAGAAAAAGAGGTTTAATGGACTTACAGTTCCACATGACTGTGGAAGCCTCACAATCATGCTGGATGGCAAAGAGGAGCAAGTCACATCTTATATGGATGGCAACAGACAAAGAAAGATAACTTGTTCAGGGAAAATCCTTTTTAGAAAACATCAGATCTCATGAGACTTATCCACTATCATGAGAACAGCATGAGAAAGACCCACAGCCATGGTTCAATTACCTCCCACTGGGTCCCTCCCACAACATGTGGGAATTCAAGACAAGATTTGGGCGGGGACACAGTCAAACCATATCAATAATTTTGGCCCATTGTTTAAATTGGGTTTTTCATTTTCTTCTTGCTGCATTTTACACTGTGTGTGTGTGTGTGTGTGTGTGTGTGTGTGTGTGTGTGTGTGAATATGTGTATTTTGGAGTACTGACCTTTATCAGATGAGTTTTGCAAATATTTTCACCAAGGCTGTATTATGTCTTTTCATTCTCTTTACAATGACTTGGACAAAGCTGAAAGTTTTAATTTTATTAAAGTTCACCTTATCAATTATTTCTTTCATGGATCATGCCTTTGGTGTCATATTTTAAAAAGTTGTCACTGCACCCAAGGTAATTTAGATTTTATAATATGCTGTTTTGTAGGGGTTTCAGAGTTTTGGATTTTACATTTAGGTCTGTGGTTTATTTTGAGTTAACTTTTATGATGGTATAAGATATGTTTATATATTTCTATTTTCACATGTGGATGTCCAGTTGTTCCAGCACCATCTGTTTCTAAAGACTATCTTTGTTCCCTAGTGTTGCCTTTGCTTCTTTGTCAAAGAATAGTTCACTATACTGAGGTGAGTCTACTTCTGAGTTCTCTGTTCTGTTCCATTGATCTATTTGTCTATTTTCTTCCACCAATACCTCACTGTATTACTGTAGCTTTATAGTAAGTCTTGAAGTTAGGTAGATGCAAACCTCACTCTTTGTTCTTCTACCTCAGTATTAATTTGGCTATTCAGGGTCTTTTTTATCTCCACATAAATTTTAGAATCAGTTGATTGGTATTCATGAAATAACATTGAGATTTTGAGTAAAATTGCATTGAAATTATAAATCAAATTAGAAAATATTGAGTGTTTCTATGCACAAACATGGAATATTTTTCCATTTACTTAGTTCTTTGATATTTTTCCTCGGAGTTTTGTTTTCTTCATACAGATTTTGTGTATATTTTATTAGATTTATACCTAAGTACAGTCAGGTGTCACAACGATAGGGAAACATTTTGTGAAATGCATCTTTATGCAATTTTATTATCGTAGTAGCATTATAGAGTGTACTTATACAAATTAGATGATACAGCCTATTACACATCTAGGCTATATGATATAGGTATTGCTTCCAGGCTACAAGCATACACAGTATGTTAGTATACTGAATGCTGATGCAATTCTAATATAATGGTAAGTACTTGTGTATCTAAATATAACTGAGCATAGAAAAGGTACACTACAAATACAGTATAAAAAATAAAAACATAGTACATCTGTATAGGGCAGTTACCATGAATGGAGATTGCAGGACTGTAAGTTGCTCTGGGAGAATCAGTGAGTGGTGAGTGATGTGAAGTATTCACTACTATAAATTTCAGAAACACTATACACTTTGGCTATAATAAATTTATAAAAATATTTTTGGCTGGACACAGTGTCTCATGCCTGTAATCCCAGCACTTTGGGATGTCAAGGCAGGCAGATCATGAAGTCAGGAGATCGAGACCATCCTGGCTAACACAGTGAAACCCTGTCTCTACTAAAAATACAAAAAATTAGCTGGGTGTGGTGGCACACCTCTGTAGTCCCAGCTATTCAGGAGGCTGAGGGAGGAGAATCACTTGAACCTGGGAGGTGGAGGTTGCTGTGAGCCAAGATTGTGCCACTGTACTCAATCAAGCCTGGGTGACTGAGCAAGACTCCATTTCAAAAAAAAAATATATATATATATATATATATGTAGTAAATTAAACAGCTTACTGTAATGTTTTTACTTTATAAAACTTTTTTTTAAAAAACCCTCTTAATTCTTTTTCAATAACATTTAGCTTCAAAACACAAACACATTGCACAGTTGAACAAAGATATCCTTTCTATACATCCTTATTCTATAAGTTTTTTCTAATCTTTTATTTTTTTTTCTTTTTAAACATTTTGGTAAAAAACTAAGACACAAACATACACATTAGCCTAGGTCTACACAAGGTCAGGGTCATCAATATCATTGTTTTCCACCTACACATTTTGTCCCATTGGAAGGTCTTCAGGGGAAATAACACACATAGCACTGTCATCTCCTATGATAACAATGACTTCTTCTGGAATACCTCCTGAAACAATTGCCTAAGGCGGTTTTAGAGTTAATAATTTTTAACGAGTAGGAGTATACTCTAAAATAACAATTCGAAGTATAGTATCCTACATACATAAACAAGTAACATAGTGTATTACTATCGTTCATTATCATTATCAAGTATTATGTACTGTACATAATTGCCTGTGCTATACTTTTATATGAGTGGCAGCACAGTAGCTTTGTTTACACCAGCATCAACACAAACACATGAATAATGAGTTGCACTTGCCTGTTACAAAAGCTATGGAGTCATGAGGCATTGGGAAATTTTCAGCTCCAGTGTAATCTTATGGGACCACAAATATATATGCAGACTGTCATTGACCAAAACTTTGTTATGTGGTCCATGACTATTTCAATTTTGAGGACTGCTAATGTCAATGGTAATGCGTTTTTAATTTCCAATTCCACTTGTTCATTGCCGACGTAAAGGAAGGCAATTGACTTTTGTATATTAACCTTGTAGTCTGCAATCTCATTATAATTCCTTGTTAGATCAAGAATTTTTTAATTTTGGTCAATTTTTCTGGATTTTCTATGTAGACAATCATGTCATCTGCAAAACCAGTTTTATTTATTCCCTCCGAGTCAGTACGGTTTTACTTCCTTTTCTTGTCTTATTAAATGAGGCAAAACTTTCAGTGTGATGTTGGAAAGCAATGGTGAGAAGGAACATTCTAGCCTTGTTTATGGTTTCAGCCAGACGACTTTTAGTCTTTCACCATTAAATAGAAAGTTAGCTGTAGTTTTCCATGGATGTTCTTTATAAGCTGAAAGAGTTCCCCTCTAGTACTAGTTCACTGAGAGATTTTATCATAGATGAGTGTTAAATATTTCCTAATAATCTTTCTGCACTTTTTGACATAACCATGTGATTTTTCTTCTGTAGCCTGTTGATGTGGTGGATTATATTAATTTTTGAATGTTGAACTTGCCTTGCATACTTGGGATAAATCCTAGTTGGTCAAAATTTATGTTTTTGAATACATTGTTGATTTTGATTTGCTTATATTTTTTGACAATTTTTGCATCTATCTTCATGTGAAATATTAGTCCATAGATATTTTTGTTTTTGCAGTATCTTAGTTTAGTTTTGATATTAGCGTAATGCTGGACACATAGCATAAGTTAGGTGGAAATATTTCCTGTGCGTCTGCCTTCTGAAAGACATTGTAGAGAAAAATTGGCTTACTTTCTTCCTTTAATGTTTGGTATAGTTTACCAATGAACTGGTATATTTTGGAATGCTATTAATTATTGATTCAATTTCGTTAATAGATATAGGCCTACTTGGATGGTGTATTTCGCCTCGTGTGAGTTTTGCAGTTTGTATATTTTCTGAAACTGGTGCATTTCCTCTAGGTTGTTAAATTTGTGATCATAGATTTCATTATACTATCTTTTTATTATCCTTTAAAGTCCATGTGATCTGTATGGATCATCTTAAGTTTCTGATATTAGAAATATGTGTCCTGTCTTTTTTTTTTTTTCTTAATTAGCCTGCCTAAAGGCTAGTGATCTTTTAAAAGAAGAAACTTTTGGTTTTGCTTATTTTCTCTAGTTTTTTTCTCTTTTCTATTTTATTAGTTTTGCCTTGAATTTTCATTAATTTTTTTTCTTCTTACATTAGAGGTAATTTAATTTTTTTTTTGAGATGGAGTCTCACTCTGTTGCCCAGGCTAGAGTGCAGTGGCGTGATCTTAGCTCACTGCAACATTTATCTCACAGGTTCAAGCGATTTTCCTTCCTCAGGCTCCAGAGTAGCTGGGATTACACGTGCATGCCGCCATGCCCAGCTAATTTTTGTATTTTTAGTAGAGACGGGGTTTCGCCATGTTGGCTAGGCTGGTCTTGAACTCCTGACCTCAGGTGATCCACCCACCTTGGCCTCCTAAAATGGTGGGATTACAGATGTGAGCCACCATACTTGGCCCTTTAGTTTTCTAAGGTGGAACTTAGATGATAGATGGCACACTTATCTTTTTGAACATACACATTTAATTCTATCAAATTGCATTTAAGAATTTTGTTGCATCCCATAAATTTTGATAATTTGATTTTTATTATTGTTAGATCAAATTACTTCTTAATTTTTTCTTGAGAGTTCTTTGACCCATGTGTTATTTAGAGGTGTTGTTTAATCTCCAAATATTTCAAAATTTTCCAGCTATTTTTCTGTTATCGACCTATTTTAGTTCCATTGAAGTATGAGAGCACACACTATATAATTTCTATTCTTAAAATTTTTAAGCCATGTATTATGGCACAGATGTGGTCTATCTTAGTAAATGTTTCATGCAGTCCTAAGAACAAAAAAAAGTCCTTTCTTGTTTGATGAAGTAATTGATAGATTTTTATTATGTCCTGTTGATTCATGGTGCTATTGAGTTCAACTATGTCCTTATTAAATTTCTGCCTGCTGGACTTACCTACTTGTGCTAGAGGGGTGTTGAAATCTTCAACTGAAACAGATTCATCTTTTTCTTTTTGCAGTTTCATTAGTTTTTGCCTCATGTGTTTTGGTGCTCTGTTGTTAGGTGCATGCAGGTTAAGGATTGTTACATCTTTTTGGGGTATTAACCCCTTCATCATTATGTAATGCCCCTATTTATCTCTGATAATTTTCTTTATTCTGACGTTTGCTTTGTCTGAAGTTAATATAGGTACTTGTTTTTAGCATAATGTATTTTGTATATACCTTTTTTTTTTTTTTTTCAAAGAAAGGGCCTTTGTCTGTCACCCAGGCTGGAATGCAGTAGCATAATCACAGCTCACTGCAACATCAAATTCCTGGGCTCAAGTAGTTCTCCCATCTCAGATCCCTAAGTAGCTGGAGCTACAGGTACACAGTACCACACCTGGAAATTTTCTGTTTTGTTTTGTTTTGTAGAGACAAGATCTCACTATTTTGCCCAGGCTAGTCTTGAACTGCTGGACCCAAATGATCCTCCCACCTCAGCCTACCAGTACTGGGATTACAGGTAGGAGTCACCACGACTAGCCTATCTCTTTACTTTTAATGTGTAGGTGTCTTTATATTTGAATTGGGTTTCTTGTTAAACAACAAGTATTTGGGTCTTGTTTTTTTAGCTGCTTTGGCAGTTCTGAGTTTTAATTGATGCATCTGAATGATTGATATTCAAAGTAATTACTAATATAGTTGGATGAATATCTACCATATTTGTTACTGTTTTTTGTTTGTTGCCCTTGTTCTTTGTTCCTATATGTCTTATACTTTTTCCTGCCATTGTGGTTTTAATTTAATATTAATGTATTAATTTAATTTAATATTACATTAATTTAATTTAATTTTACATGATTTTATATTTTTCTTTAATTATTTAATTAATTTTCACTTTTAAAAAACTTCTAAGTTTTTGCTTTAATGTTTGCTATACAAATTCAAGTCCACTTTCAAATACCATATCACTTCATAGATCATGCAAGTACCTTATAATAACAAAATATTCCTTATTCCTCTCTGTGCCATTTATTTCACTTATACATAAGCATATATATATCATATATACACATATATACACACATACACATGCAAACATAAGCATACATAATTGAATACATTATTGCTATTGTAATTTTGAACAAACCTATTTTATGATCAATTAAAAATAAGAAAGTAAATTATTTTTATCTTACCCTCACTTATTCACTCTCTGATACTCTTGACTTCTTTATGTAGATTTGAGTTTCTGGCCTATATTATTTGCCTTCTGTCCAAAGAAGTTATTTTAACATTTCTTATTGTCTACTGGAAAAATGCCCTCAATTTTTGTTTGACTGAGAAATTATTTCTTTTTTACTTTTAAAACATAATTTTGCAGGGTACAGAGTTCTAGGTTGGTTTTTATCTCTCAACATTTCAAATACTTTATTTCTCTTCTTGTTAGCACACTTTTCAAGAATTAGATTGGTCTAAGTGTGTTATCTTTGTTCCACTATAAGTAAGGTATATTTCTTCCTCTGGCTTTTTCATTTTTTGCTTTGTTTTCTGAAATTGGGATAAGATATGCCTAGGTGAGGCTGGCGTGTGTGCGTATGGCATTTATCGTGCTTGGTGGCTTTTTTGTTTTCTTGTGTGTGTGTTATTTTGTTTTTTGTTTTTTTTGGGAGTGGGGGATGGAGTCTTGCTCTGTCCCCCAGGCTGGAGTGCAATGGTGTGATCTTGGCTCACTGCAACCACCGCCTCCTGGTTTCAAGTGATTCTCCTGCCTCAGCCTCCCTGGTAGCTGGGACTACAGGCGCCCACCACCACACCTGGCTAATTTTTGTATGTTTGTAGTAGAGATGAGGTTTCACCATGTTGGCCAGGCTGGTGTCAAACTCCTGACCTTGTAGTCCGCCCACCTCAGCCTCCCAAAGTGCTGGGATTACAGGCGTGAGCCACCACGCCGGGCCCATGCTTGGGGTTTTTATAGATTCCTGGATCTGTGGCATTAGGTCTAACAGAATTTGGGAAAATTCTTAGTCATTATTGCTTCAACTATTTCTTGTGTTCCTTTCTCTCTTTCATCTCCTTTGGGTATCACTATTACACATACCGTATACTTTCTGTAGTTTCCCTATGGCTATTAGGGTTATAATAACAGAAACTAAAATCTTCTGCTATTTTTTTAATTCTTTTTTTTTGTGTGTGACAGATTCTCATTCTGTTGCCAGGGTGGAATGCAGTGGTGTAATCTCGGCTCACTGCAACCTCCACCTCCTGGGTTCAAGTGATTCTCCTGCCTCAGCCTCCTGAGTAGCTGGGACTACAGGCGTGTGCCACCATGCCCAGCTAATTTTGTATTTTTAGTAGAGATGGGATTTTACCATGTTGGTCAGGATGGTCTCGATCTCTTGACATCCTGATTTGCCTGCCTTGGCCTCCCAAAGTGCTGGGATTACAGGTGTGAGCCACTGCACCTGGCCTAAATTCTTTTTTATTTGTTTCCACTGTCATATCTTCACATTTAGAGATTCTTTCCTCAGCAGTTTGCAGTCTACTAGTTAGCTTATCAAAGACATTCTTCGTTTCTTATAGTATTTTTGATCTCTAGCATTTTTTTATTGTTTCTTGGAGTTTTCATCTTTCTGCTTACATTATCCATTGCATGCTGTCTGCTTTTTCCATTAGAGCTCTTAGCATGCTAATTATAGTCGTTTTAAATTGCTGGTCTGATAATTCCAATATTCCTAAAATATCTGACTCTGGTTCTGATGCTTGTTCAGTATCTTCAAATGGCGTTTTTTGGTTTTTCTTTTTTTTTTTTTTTTGCCTCATTGGTATACATGTATGTATGTAGTTTTTAATTTTTTTTCTTTGAAATCCTGACATGATGTATTAAGTAAAAGAAACTTAATAGGTCTTTAGTGGTGTGGTGTTAAGTTGTGGGGGAAGGGAAGCATTCTATGGGTCTATGGTTGTCAGTAGTTCATAAACCTTTGCTACTGGACTGTGAACTTCACCAGTGCCCCTCAGTTTTTCTCCCCTTAGTAAGACAGAATGTCTAGAGGGGACCGGAGTGGGATATTTTTATTTCCCCAGGTAGATTGGGCTCTAATAAGACCTCAGATGATTAAGCTTTAGTAAATAGTTTCACCTGAGGTCAGACCTTGTTAAAAACAGAATGCTCTAGGGTGTTTGCAATTGGTAATTATCCCCTCCCCCTCCTGGAAGTAGAAGATTTTTCTCCTGTATTCTCTGTGAGTCCCTGGTACAGCTCTTGGAGGTAATTCTCACAAAATATAAGGGCATCATCTCTATGACTGGGTCCTCTGGAGTTTTAACTTTCAGACTTGCCCACACTGAGCCTCCAGCAATTCATCAATTAAAATTTAGGTTTTTCTACCCTAGCACTGGGTCCCATGGAGGTTTATGCTTGTAGGTTACTGTTTCAGTACGTTGTGATTCTCTGTATCCACCTGTCTTTTCAATATTCAGGATAGCAGTTTACACTGTATCTTTACTTCTTTGGTCTAAGAAAAGTTGTTGATTTTTCAGTTCGTTTAGGTTTTACTTGCTGTTAGGATGAAGTGGCAACTTCTAAGCTCCTTAAGTGTCAGACTAAAACCTGGAATTTTCCTTGGTTCTCTTTGTAGATATTGTTAAGTCCATTATTTCCTAAAATGGAAAATGTTTAAATGTCAGCATCATATAAACTCATTTTAATATTTTTAACTGCTAGTAAATCATCAATTGGTCTACAAAGAGCCCTAGTTGAATATACTCTTAAGTTTGGATGTTGCCATGAACGAGCTGATAGATTATTTACCTTAAATTTATGCCAGTGCATAATAGTTACCCAACTCTGAGCTCTTTGGCTGATGAATTTCATTTTGGTTTGGTTAATGACTATTAGGAGATAATAAACAGATGATAAAAGTGGATAAAAGTGGTAGCAACTCCATAAGAGGCCAATATCAGTTACAAAACTTAGAATCCTCAATGTCATTCTTATTGCTTACCCTCCCTCACGTTGACAAGTCCTAACATGTCTAGTCTCAAAATACATGTCAAAGGGCCATATTTTCTTTTCTCTACATCTCCATGAACCCCATTCTAGTTTAAGTCACCATCATCTCTAGGTCTGAGTGAATCTAACAGGTTTTCACTTTTATTCTTTTTAATCCCCCTTCTTGTCCTCTAAACCATTTTAAAAATATTAGCTGTGGTAAACATTGATGATAAAAGAGTCACAATCCACATCATCTCTGTGTCCCGTTTCAGGCCACAGCTGATAACTGAAGCATAACACATTGTTTCTCTAATACAACATATGAATTTATCGACTGCAGGAAGCACACTATAGTTGTGAAAAAAGAAGACTCTACATAAGCCTGCTTAGTTTAGAATCTTGACTCAGAGACTTACTGGTGATGTGGTTTTGAAGAACTTATTTAAACTATTTGTTTTAGTACCTCATTATAAAATATTGTAATAGTACCCTCTTAAAAAGTTGTTGTTAGAGTTAAATGGGCTAATTCATAAAGCAACTTAAATAGTACCTGGCACGCAGTAAGCAATTGCTCAGTAAATACTCAATTTGTTCTTGCCAGAGCCAAGAAAGCACAAAATGATCTAGGCACTACGTACTTGGCTTCCTCTTATTCTCCTGCTCATTCATTGTCTTCTAGACTCAGTGGCAGCCCTCTGTTCAATTTCTCTATGCTGCTAAGTTCTTTTTTTTGAGACGGAGTTTCGCTGCTTTTGCCCAGGCTAGAGTGCGATGGTGCAATCTCGGCTCACTGCAACCTCAGCCTCAGCAGAGCAGGTTCAAGTGATTCTCCTGCCTCAGCCTCCTGAGTAGCTGGAATTACAGGCACCCACCACTACGCCCAGCCATTTTGTATTTTCAGTAGAGACAGGGTTTCACCATGTTAGCCAGGCTGGTCTCCAACTCCTGACCTCAGGTGATCCATCCACCTTGGCCTCCCAAGCTAAGTCCTTTTTTTAGCTACAAGTTTTCACTCAGAACCTGAAATGCTCTCTCCTATTTTTCCCCTACTGGCTTATTCTTAACCTTATTTGATTTATTGTGACTTTCTCAGTAGACTCTCTCCCAATCATCTAGGTTTCCATGTATCAGGCCTGGTAATTTCATTTCAGTTGCGTTCTTCCTAATCATTATTATAAATATCTCATAATTCTATTTCAATTGATTGCTTCCTAATGATTATTGTCTGTTTTCTTGTTAGTTGTCTGCTTTTCTCCGTTGTTCACATCAAATTCTCAATGTTTTCTAGATAAAAGACACGAATAAAAGGTGCTCAATGCCCGTGTGTCCAGAATTGGTGGGTTCTTGGTCTCACTGACTTCAACAATGAAGGCGCGGACCCTCGCGGTGAGTGTTACAGCTCTTAAGGTGGCACGTCTGGAGTTTGTTCCTTCTGATGATCGGATGTGTTCGGAGTTTCTTCCTTCTGGTGGGTTGGTGGTCTGGCTGGCTCAAGAGTGAAGCTGCAGACTTTCGCGGTGAGTGTTACAGCTCTTAAAGCAGCGCATCTGGAGTTGTTCGTTCCTCCCAGTGGGCTCGTGGTCTCGCTGGCTTCAGGAGTGAAGCTGCAGACCTTTGTGGTGAGTGTTACAGCTGATAAAAGCAGTGTGGACCCAAAGAGTGAGCAGTAGTAAGATTTATTGCAAAGAGCGAAGGAACAAATCTTCCACAGTGTGGAAGGGGACCCCAGGGGGTTGCCACTGCCAGCTCAGGCAGCCTGCTTTTATTCTCTTATCTGGTCCCACCCACATCCTGCTGATTGGTAGAGCCGAGTGGTCTGTTTTGACAGGGTGCTGATTGGTGCATTTACAATCCCTGAGCTAGACACAAAGGTTCTCCAAGTCCCCACCAGATTAGCTAGATACAGTGTCGTTTGGTGCATTCACAAACCCTGAGCTAGACACAGGGTGCTGATTGGTGTATTTACAATCCCTGAGCTAGACTAAAGGTTCTCCACGTCCCCACCAGACTCTGGAGCCCAGCTGGCTTCACCCATGGTGATCCCGCATGGGGATCCCGCATGGGGGCTGCAGGTGGAGCTGTCTGCCAGTCCCGCGCCATGTGCCCGCACTCTTCAGCCCTTGGGTGGTCGATGGGACTGGGCGCCCTGGAGCAGGGGGCGGCGCTCATGGGGGAGGCTCGGGCGGCACAGGAGCCCAGGGGGTTGGGGGGAGGCTCAGGCATGGCGGGCTGCAGGTCCCGAGCCCTGCCCCGCGAGAAGGCAGCTAAGGCCCTGCGAGAAATCGAGCGCAGCGCCGGTGGGCTGGCACTGCTGGGGGACCCAGTACACCCTCCGCAGCCACTAGCCAGGGTGCTAAGCCCCTCATTGCCCAGGGCCGGCAGGGCCGGCCGGCTGCTCCGAGTGCGGGCCGCCAAGCCCACGCCCACCCGGAACTCCAGCTGGCCCACAAGCACCGCACGCAGCCCCGGTTCCGGCTCGCGCCTCTCCCTCCGCACCTCCCTGAAAGCTGAGGGAGCCGGCTCCGGCCTTGGCCAGCCCAGAAAGGGGCTCCCACAGTGCAGCGGTGGGCTGAAGGGCTCCTTAGGTGCCGCCAAAGTGGGAGCCCAGGCAGAGGAGGTGCCGAGAGCAAGCAAGGGCTGTGAGGACTGCCAGCACGCTGTCACCTGTCACCTGCATGAATTAAATGGTTGTGTTTACTAACCCAATACCTTAGGTGTGTCATGCTAGAACACAAGAGCCTTGTGCCAAAAATTCCGCTAATTCTACTACTGTTTTTGTACGATAGTACTTAAGATATCACTTTTCGGCTGGGCACGGTGGCTCACGCCTGTAATCCCAGCACTTTGCGGGGGCCAAAGCAGGCAGATCACGAGGTCAAGAGATTGAGTCCAACATCCTGGCCAACATGGTGAAACCCTGTCTCTACTAAAAATACAAAAATTAGCTGGGCGTCGTGGTGCATGCCTGTAGTCCCAGCTACTAGGGAGGCCGAGGCAGGAGAATCACTTGAACCTGGGACGCGAAGGTTGCAGTGAGCTGAGAATGTGCCACTGCACTCCAGTCTGGCAACAGAGCGAGACTCCATCTCAAAAAAAACGAAAAAGATCACTTTTTGAGTTTTTGTCCATAGTGAATTTATTCTGAATCAAAATTTCTGTGTATTATTATTACTAATAATAACAAATATGCAGTCAATTTCTGGATAAAAGGCTTGGTGTCTTTTTTTCTTTTCTTCTTCTTCTTTTTTTTTTTTCTTGAGACAGAGATTTGCTCTTGTTCCCCAGGCTGGAGTGCAACGGTGCGATCTCAGCTCACTGCAACCTCCACCTCCCAGGTTCAAGTGATTCTCCCGCCTCAGCCTCCCGAGTAGCTGGTATTGCAGGCGCCCGCCACACCACCAGGCTAATTTTTGTATTTTTAGTACAGACGTGGTTTCACCATGTTGGCCGGTCTAGTCTCGAATTCCCGACCTTGTGATCCCCCTTCCTCAGCCTCCCAAAGTGCTGGGATTACAGGCGTGAGCCACCTCGCCCAGCCCAGAGAATGCAATCGAAGTTTCCTCCTAATTAGATATAAGAAAATGGAAAATTTAAGCTTCCCTCCTTAAAACATTTAAAGTTCCTATTAAATATCTTACCTAATTCAACAAAAATGGTGTTTCTTCTTTCACTAAAGTTTATCTTAACATTTTTTTCTCTGAAATACAATGTTTCAGATACGCACAATGTCTTTACTCGAGATAATTTTTAAAAGAAAGGATTTATATATAGAGAAAAGTTAAAGATAATAAAGTCTTAGGAAAAATAGAAAGTCCTTGAGTTGCACGGTGAAAAAGTTACTAAATAGAGAGATAGAAGTTGAAGGAGATTGATAGATGCGGCTTCAGACTGCAGGTGATTAAGCTTGCTGGTGAAGAAGAGACCACACAGGGTAATGAACTGAGTGACCCAGATATAGCAAGCTACTTTCAACTGAACTACTCCACTAATGAAAACGTACCTGGCTTCAGTTGTTGTTTTCTTTTAGAAAATAAAAATAATAATTAGCGGTGGAATTATTTTGATCCTCTATTTCCTTATGAGCAGTGAAGTAAACTTAGAACACTTTTTTGGTTCAGTTGTTGATTATTTCAATTGCACCAAAAACCAAACACCAATTTGTAACTAAAATAATGTACTGTAAAACATGAAAAAAGTAAAATACATAAAATTTTAGGAAAAGTGACACATCAAAAATGACAGGTCAAATAATTTTTATTTAAGACCGGTTTTAAATATAAGCAGTTAAAATGGAGTCATGGAAGTAAAGTAATCATTTTGGACATCAAGACTTCATATAATCTTTAAATATATTTATGTGCTATGGCTATCAAATTAAGTTGTACATTAGAATCTACTGATGTAGAGGTTATAAATAAGCCTTTGTAAAATGTTATTGTAGTTCTTATAATGGTATCTCATATTGTGGACAGCATTTAAGTATCAAACTGTGAACAAAATTATTAAACAGAGAATATCTAAGAATTAAGAAAATTAATATCAGATAAGAATAAAATGAAGTTCATCATAAGATACTACTAAAAATAGCTACAAAAAAGTATTACAGAGTGCTTTTAAAATTCCTATATATAGATAAAATTAATAATGCTACCTTGTATATTATTGTTTTGTAACTCAAAGAAGAGATGTTTTATTTTGTTCAGATGAAGTAACTAGTAAACTTACTCTCAGATAAATCTTCATTGAAAAATATTTATGAATCATTGTACTATAAAACTGTGATGGAGAAGAATATGAATATGCTCCCAACTTCAATAAACTAAGTATAGTAGGAAAGTATGGAAAGGAAAACAACACCTTTGTCTTACATTTTGTGTCCTCATTTGATGCCAAACATACGTGTTATTTATTATTGTTCAAATCCTAGATTCAAAACATGAGTCTCAGATAAAGTACTTGACTTATTCAAAAATCCAAGTTAGAGTGAAATTATGGAAACAAAATCTGAATTCATATCTGCCTGGCTTGAAGGCATATGTTCTTTACACTCTATGACATGACCATCCACAAAAGCAAGGTCCATATACCTACCAGGTAAAAGCGGAAGACTTATAAACACGTAGTTAGAATGCAATGAAATAAAGGGTGTAAGGAAACAGCTACGTATATTCAAAGACAGCAGAGAACACTTGGTGTTGCTGTGACTAAAGAAACTAAGGAAGTAACTGATTGTCAAAATGAGCAATGATATTTGGAATTTTATTAAGTAGAACTGGTATAAAAACAAAAACAAAACACACAATTTCAATGGGAAAATGTGCGTAGGGAAAGAAGTATGCCTTCCTTAAATACATTCTAGGCATTTTCTGCAAGGAGGGTGTGAATAACAGATTCTTATGTGAAATGGTGCTTTTACATTTATGTGAAAGTCACTTGTCCTCTTTATGGAGGCACTGCTTGAGAAATAAATAAATAGTACAATAATCAATGGCTGAATTTTGTACAACATAGATTTATTATAATTACTCATCAGAGAGACAACTAATATCTTGCCTGATAGACTTACTTTGTAATATCTGATGTATTCCATATTCTTTGAATGAAAATTGTTTGACTAATTCTGTACAGTACTTCTTATGGTAATAGATGTCTGCAATATTAATAGATGTAGGTCATCTACTTTCCAGGCTTTGGATTTTAATATATATAAGAGGGGAGAAATCAGATTAAGTATATATTGGGATGTTAGTTCATCTGAGGTAAAGGACTAAGCTTATAATAAAATTTTCAGATGCTAAATTCTAACTACTCTATAACTTGCTTTTCTCATTTGATAAAGTATCAATGGTTATTCCTTCAAGTTAATTCATACAGATCTAACTCATTTTTATAGTAGGTGGTGTAAGCTTCTATATTATAAATAAATGACAATTTATTCATTCTTCAACTGATGGGCAGTAAGATTTGTGTCTTTTTTAAAAATCCAAAACAACTGTGGAAGAAATATCATTATGCCTATATCCTTATATACTGGGATTTTGTTGTGATCAGATAAATTTCCAAAAGCATAATTCTGACTGAAGGTCTTCTTTATGCCATAGGTTTTAAAAGATCTTGTTAGATTTCTTTTTAAACTGAAGAAACACTTTAAGCTCTTGACATTAATATATAGGTTTATTTCCCTGATTTAAAAAATAGTGGATATTATCATTGTTTAAAAAATATTCACAATTTTTATGAAGGAATGATGTGATACTTTTTATATTAATAATATGCATATTTTAACATGTAGAGAAATTAGGCATTTTTTTCGTGAAGTCAGGATTAGCATTTGTTTTCCTCTTTAAATTGTTTCTACATATGTATTAAGCATTATTTATTGAGTTGCTTCTATTTTTGTATTAATATGATTTTCATTTTTAGTCTTATTTACCCTTTATTGATAATATATATAGGGTTATATATATATATATGGTTACTTAGGTATGTTTTTCTTTTAAATTTAATTGTGATTTATTTCGCCACAAATGTTTAGTTTTTCATGTAGACTATATATACATATGTTTTTTCAGGGTTTCTACAGTTTTACTGTTCTTTATGAGGTAAGTTCATCTCAACACTATTAAATATCCTTATAGTTTTCCCTCTAATTTTCTGTTTTATATTTTGTATTTAAGACTTTAATTTACCGGGTTTCAATTTATGTATATAGTAAAGCAGAGATTTTAATTTTATATGTATATACACCTAATTAGGTGTATATGTATGTGTCTATACATATATATGTATATGTAAGACATACTATACATACATACACATACATACAATATACACCTAATTAGGTGTGTGTACATATATACACTTAATAATTGTATATGTTCATGTGGTACAGAGTAATATTTCGATACATTTATACAATATATAATCATCAAATCAGGGTAATAAACATGTCTATCATGTCATACCTCTATCACACCTTTGTATTTAGAACATTCAATATCTTCTCTTCTAGCTATTTGAAAATATATAATGAGTTACTGCAACTATAATGACTCAACAGTGCTATAATACACTAGAAATTATTCTACTTATCTAGCTATAATTTCGTGTTCATTAATGAATCTTTCGTTATTATCTCTTCCCATGTTACTTTTCCCAAGCCTCGAATAATCACAATTCTACTCTCTATTTCTATGCAATCAACGTTTTTAACACCCACATATCAGTGAGAGCATGTAGTACTTCTCATTGTGTGTCTAACATTTCACCTAACACAATGTCCTTCAGACTCATCCATGTTGCTGTTAATGACAGGATTTCATTCTTTTTTATGGATGAATAAGATTTTATTGTGTATATATACCACATTTTCTTTATCCATTCATCTGTTAATAAAACATTGATTCCATATTTTGGCTATTGTGACCAGTGCCACAATAAACATGGAGGTGTAGATATCTCTTCCATATACTGATTTTCTTTCCTTTGGGTTAATACCAAGTACTGGGATTGCTGGATCAGATGGTCATTTCATTTTTAGTTTTTTTAGGAACTTCCATACTGTTTTTATAATTACTATACAAATTTATATTCCCACCAACAGTGTACAAGAGTTCCCTTTTCTCTGCATCCTCACCATTGTTAATTTTACTCTTTTGATAATAGCCATTTTTTTAGATACATAATAGTCATATCTATTTGGGAAGTATATATGATATTTTGATATATGACATGTAAAGATCAAATCAGAGCAATTGGAATATTCATCACTTTATATACTTATCCTTGTTATGCTAGTAACATTCAAATTGCATTTTCTAGCTATTTTTACAAGTAAAATAAATTATTACTAATGATAGTTACCCTACAGATCTATCGAACACTGTCTTATTTTTGTCTGTCTAACTGTGTATTTGTATAAATTAATCAACTTATCTTCATCCCTCTCTTCCCCTTCACCTACCTAGCTTTTGGTACTACCAATATACTCTACCTTCATGAGATCTAATTTTTTAGCTCCCATATATGAGTGAGACCATGCAGTATTTGTTTTTCTGTGCTTGTCATGGTTTACTTAACATAATGACTGCCAATTTCATCCATGTTGCTGCAAATGACAAAACTGTACTACTATTTTTATGACAGAATAATATTTCATTGTGTATATAGACCACTGATACGGTTTTGATCTGTGTCCTTGCCCAAATCTTATATACATTTGTAATCCCCAATGTTGGAGGTGGAGCCTGGTGGGAAGTGATTGGATCTTGAAGGCAGTTTATCATGACTGTTTATCACTATTACCCTCGCTGCTGTGCTGTTCTCATGATAGTGAGTGAGTTCTCATGAGATCTGGTTAAAGCAAGCTCTTAGAGACCTACAAAGAGACTTAGACTCCCACACAATAATAGTGGGAGACTTTAACACCCCACTGTCAATATTAGACAGATCAACGAGACAGGATATTAACAAGGATATTCAGGACTTGAACTCAGCTCTGGACCAAGTGGACCTAATAGACATCTACAAAACTCTCCACCCCAAATCAACAGAATATACATTCTTCTCAGCAACTCATCACACTTATTCTAAAATTGACCACATAATTGGAAGTAAAACACTCCTCAGCAAATGCAAAATATGCAAATCATAGCAGTTTCAGACCACAGTGCAATCAAATCAGAACTCAAGATTAAGAAACTCACTCAAAACTGGACAACTACATGGGAACTGAACAACCTGTTTATTGTGGCAGTATTCACAATAGCAAAGACTTGGAACCAACCCAAATGTCCATCAATGATAGACTGGATAAAGAAAATGTGGCACATATACACCATGGAATACTATGCAGCCATAAAAAAGGATGAGTTCATATCCTTTGCAGGGACATGGATGAAACTGCTGGAAACCATCATTCTCATCAAATTAACACAAGAACAGAAAACCAAACGCCACATTTTCTCACTGATAACTGGAAGTTGAACAATAAGAACACATGGACACAGGGTGGGGAATATCACACATCAGGGCTTGTTGTGGGGTGGGGGACTGGGGAGGGATAGCATTAGGAGAAATACCTAATGTAGGTGACCGGTTTATGGGTGCAGCACACCACCATGGCACGTGTATACCTACGTAACAAACCTGCAGATTCTGCACATGGACCCCAGAACTTAAAGTATAATACAAAAAAGAAAAAACGTATGTAGTACCACTCCTCCTCTTTCTTGCTCTTGCTCCTGCCATATAAGACACCTTGCTCCCCCTTTGTTTCCCCCGTGGTTGTAAGCTTCCTGAGGCCTCCCCAGAAGCTGAGCAGATGCCAGCATTACGCTTCCTGTACAGCCTGTGGAACCATGAGCCAATTAAACTTCTTTTCTTTATACATTACCCAGTCTCAGGGAATTTTTTTGTGTAATGTGAGAATGGACTGATACAACCATATTTTCTCTCTTCTTTCATCAACTGATGGACACTTTAATTGATTCTGTACCTTTGCTATTGTGAACAGGGCTGCGATAAACACGAGAGTGCAGATATCTCTTGAATACATTGATTTTCTTTTTTAATAATAAATCCAGTAGTGGAAATCCTATATCATATCAGTGCTTTTTGTAATTTTTAGAGGAACCTCACTTTCCATAGTGGTTGTATTAATTTATATCCCCCCAAACAGTGTACAAGTGTTACTTTTTCTCTATCTCCTTGCCAGCATCTATTATTCCTTGTGTTTTCGAAAAAAAGTAACTTTTAACTAGGGTAGGATGATATTTCATTGTATGAATTCATCTGATGACTAGTGATGTTGAGCATTTTTCGTTTCTTATTTTGAGAAATTTCTGGTAAGATCTTTTGCCAATTTTTAATCAGATTATTTGTTTGTTTTTGCTATTGAGTTGTTTTAGTTTCATATATATTCTGGTTATTAATCTCTTGTCAGATGGATAGTCTGCAAATACTTACTCGTACTGTGTGAGTTCTCTCTTTGCTTTGTTTACTTTTTCTTTGATGTGCAGAAGCTCTGTATCTTGATATAATCCCAATTGTCCATTTCTACTTTTGTTGTCTGTGCTTTGAGGTCTTACACAAAAAATCTTTGCTCAGGCCAGTGTTCTGCTGTGTTTCCTCAAGTTTTATTCTAGCTATTTTGTAGTTTCAGGTAAGAGATTTAAGTCTTTGACATATTTTAATTTGATTTTTGTATATAACGAGAGATATGGGTCTAGTTTCATTCTTCTGCATATGGTTACTTAGTTTTTCCATTCTTTAATAAATAGTTGTTTATTAAAGACACTTCCCCTTCACGATTGTCTGCTCTTGCCGCCTTTGTCAACGATGATTTGTCTATAAATGCATGGATTTATATCTGGGCACTCTCTTCTGTTCCATTGGTCCATGTGTCTGTTTTTACGTCTCTACAATGCTTATTCGGTTATTATAGCTTTGTAGAATAATTGGAAGTCAGGTAGTGTGATGCCTCCAGGTTTGTATTTTTCTGCTCAGGGTTGCTTTGACTATTTAGGGTCTGTTGTGGTTCCATATAATTTATAACATTGTTTTCCCATTTTGTGAAGAATGCCATTGTTGTTTTCATAGAAATTGCACAGAATCTACAAATTGCTTTAGTTAGTATGATAATTTTAACAATATTAATGCTTTCAATCCAAGAAAATGAATGTCTTTCCATTTTGTGTGTCCTCAATTTTTTTTCCACAGTGTTCTGTAGTTTTTATTGTAGATATATTTCACTTCCTCATTTAAATTTATTCCTAGGTGTTTTTTGTAACTTATTATAAATAGAATTGCTTGTTTGATTTATTTTCATGATTAGTGTATAGAAATGCTACTGATATTTGTATGCTGATTTTGTATCCTGAAACTTTGCTAAATATACTTTACCAGTTCTGAAAGTTTTTTCAGTAAAGTCTATAGGCATTTAAAAAAATATATAAGATTATAACTTCTACAAAGGAAGAACAATTTGACTTTCTGTTTTCTAATTTGTATGCTCCATATTTCTTTCTCTTGCCTAGATTCTCTGATTAGGATTTCTCATACTGTGTTAAATAAAAGTGATGACAGTGAGCATCCTTGTCCTTTTCCAGTTCTCAGAGAAAAATCTTTCCACTTAATTAAATTAGCTCTTTTTAACTATAAATAATAACAAGCATTGGAATAAACTGTAAAAGTCTAACTCATTTCTCTATTAAAATAAGAAAGGAGTCAGAGGTATATTATAATCACTATTATCCAAAATGGTTTTCTTATTTTGTTATGTTTAATGTAATTATAAAAATAAAATATAGCCAAGATAAACATTAAAGGAAGAGCAAACTTTATTTGAAAACAATAATTTTGAATATGTAAAATCTAAAAGAAAAAATCACAATTTGTTAAGTTTTTTGTTTAAAGTCTATTTTGTTTGAAATGATTATAGTTACCCTGCTCTCTTTTGGTTTCCATTGACTTTGAATATCTTTTTCTGTCTCCTCACTTTTAATCTATCTGTGCCCTTAAAACTGAAGTGAATCTCTTGTAAGCAACATATGCTAGTTGCATTTTGTTTTTCATTCAGCTAGTATATGTCTTTTGACTAGAGAATTTCATCAGTTTACACTTAAAGTAATTATTATTTGGTCAGAACTAAATATTGTCATTATTTTGGCTTTAAAATATATATTTTGTTTCTTTATTCCTAAATTTGAGTCTTCCTTTATGACTTGATGATTTTCTGTGGTGGTGTGATTTGATTCCTTTCTCTTTATCTTATGTGTATCTATTTATGTTTTCTTTTTGTTGTTACCATGAGGATTACATAAAACAATTTGTTGTTATAACAGATTATTTTATATTAATAACAACTTAGCTTTTATGGAATACAAAATCTCTACACTTTTACTTTCCTCTTTGACATTTTATGTTTTTCTTATCACAATTTACATCTTTTTATATTGTGTACCCATACACATTGTTATAATTTTAGTTATTTTTCCTGCTTTTGTCTTTTGAGTTTTTTGCTAGAATAATGTGATTTACACACTACCATTACAGTATTAGAGTGTTCTAAATTTAGCTATGTAATTACATTTTCTAGCATGTTTTACAGCATGTTTTATTCCAGCATATGTTTTTCTGTTACTAGTGTCCTTTAATTTTAGGTTAATAAACTCTCTTTAACATTTCCTGTGTGTCAGATCAAGTGGTAACGAGCTCTCAGCTTTTGTTTGTAAAAAATGTTTAACCTTCCCTTCTTTTTGCAAGAAAATATTTGCCAGATAGAATTTTTGTTGGTAGTTTGCTGGAGGTTTTTGTTTTTGTTTTTCCATTCTGTAGTTTGAATATATCATCCCAGTGTCTCCCAGGCTAGTGAAGAGTTAGCAGAGACTTCTCCTAATTAACATTCTCCTATATATAATAATCTCTTTTTTTGCTACTTTAGAAATTCTCTCTTTGTCTTAAATTTTTGACAGTTTGATTATTGTCTTTGTGAAATCTTTGAGTTGAAACTGCTTAAAGAACTTTATTCTTTATATACCTGTATACTCACATCCAACTCAGAATGGGGAGTTTTCAGCCATTATTTATTTGAATAAACTTTTTGTACCTTTCTCTCTTCTCCTTCAGGGACTGTCCTAATGTGTAAGGTAGCTGTCTTGATGGTTCCCTGTAAACCTCACAGGCTTCCTTTATTCCTTTCTATTATTTCGTAGTTTTTATCTCCTGACTAAATATTTTCATATGACTTTTCTTCAAGTTCACAGACTTTTACATCTGCTTTGTAAGTCCTCTGTTGGCACTCACTATTGTCTATAATTTTATTCATTTTGTTTTCCAGCTTCAGAATATATGTTTGGTCCTTTTTTATGATTTCTATATCCTCATTAAACTTCTTATTTTATCTATTATTTTTCTGATATCATTGAGTCATCTGTGTTCTCTCGTAGTTTGCCGTACTCTGTTAAAATATCTATTTTGAATTCTTTTTCAAGCAATTCATAGGTCTCCATTTTGTTGAGTCAGTTACTAAAATATTGTGCTCCTTTGGCAGTGTCATATTTTATTCATTTTTTAATGCTCTTGAAGTCTTACATTTGGCATTTGAAGAAGTCATCTTCTCCACTCTTTGCTAACTGGCTTCAGGAGGAAAATGCTTTCACCAGTTAGTCTGCCTAAGAGTTCCAAGTCTCCCTCAGACATTTTTTATATTTGTGTTTACTTCACACTTTTTGTTCCTTTTTGGGGAAAACTTTTAAGATTGAATGGCTTCTATCAATCACACAAAGCCAAGCCACGTGCTGAGAACCTCTTGTTTGCTTTCCTTAGGGTAATACCATGAAATGCTCAAGTTTGTGTGCCTTCTCCCCATCGTGCTGACTGAAACTAGTCTGTGCAAGATACTTGCACCATCCACTGGGATAACCCCTGAGAGCTGCTCTGGGGAGGAAGGGTTGAGGCCTATGGAGCACTTGGGTACCCGTCAGCCAGTTGAGGGGAGGGTCCACAGGAAAAGCATTCAAAACAGCCCATGGCAGGCTTCCTAATGGAAACTTCAGAGCAATTGGTAGAGTCTACTCTTCTGTGCTCTTGTCCTTTCTTAATCCCTCAACTGTTCTGATCACCTCAGTATTCTGTGTGGAGCAAGAAAGAAGTCAGCATCTCTTCGGGCTTTGTCCAGTATGGCTGGGAAAACAGGGCACTTCCTACACTCTCACTTTCCCCTGTGGGAGAAAATAGTAACCAAACAGGTTTATCTTGGCACTAAGCTGTGCTGCCTTGGGAGGAGGAAAAATTCAAAAGTGAAACGCTTCTTACCTTCTTCAGTGCATCTATTCTCAGACTTTTTTCTCCAATGGTGTGCTGAAACTTCTCTGCTAGGCTCACAGACTCCCACAAAGGTGCTCTTGTCTGTGGGTCTGTGGGTAGTTAGCAAAACTGATGCTTCTGTGGAAGGATTATCCTAGAAAGTGCCTATTCTATTAGCTTGCAGACATCACTTTGCAATATTGATTTTTTCTTTTTGATTTTTTAAAGTTATGAAGTAATAAATCACTCCTTTTAGTAATCTATACATTTAAAATATATTCCTTTTGATCAGACATACATTTTTGTCAATTATTTTTCTTTTTCACCTTTTCAAATATACACATGTACACATGTATTCATATGCATATACACACATGAATATATGCAGATATAAGCATAGTTCAATTAATATTTTTCAATCTGGTCTTTTAAATATGAATAAAGTAAAATCACTCTTTACAACTGTGCTTTTGTTAATTTTGTTCATTTTTCTAAGTTTTTTGCTTTTTTGTGAGAGAAAAGTGTTACATATTTGTGGGCATATAGTACTTTAAAACTTTTTTCCTTTTTTGTGCACGGTAATTATCTTTATCATGTAATGTCTTTTTTTACCCAGCTCATTAAAATAGGCCTGTGGTACCACTTGGTCAGATATTAACATGTTTTCTGTTGTCTCATTTTGACTGTTTTGTTTTAAATACTATTTGTCTTTTAATTTTTATTTTTACTATTTTTTTAATCTATGCCTATTTTATTTAGATGGTTTCCTTCTGGCTAGTATTGTAAAGCCCATAGTCAGATGGGTCAAATGTAATGATTTGTCATTTCTCTCTTGCTCAAAACATGTAATTACAAAGAAAAGTACATTTACATTCATGTGTATAACACAGAGAATAACCAAGAACAATAAACAGATTGTCAAATAGCATAACCAAGGTTGAAAAACAAATATTTCACCATTTGGAAATTAAATTGAGAGATAGTATTATTAAGCGCGAATGAATCTACAAGCATGCCACAGCATGCTGGACTCCAGATCTGGAAGCAGAAATAAAGCGTCCAAGCAGTAACAGGGAATATGACAGCTCCATGCAAAAAGTGGTCTAGAGACAAACTCTGCTTGTATTCAGGGATTTTGAAGAGGAGTTTCCACTTGTGGAAATAAAGTCCCAATGAAATGCTATACACCAAGCTCTTAGTTTCAAGCTTATAATAGCTTGCAGGTCTTGGGAATTAGGAGTCCATAGATATTGTCAGGTGACTAGGAACTAAAGAACGTTACCATTGGCTAGATCATGAAATATACCATACTGCAACAATATTAGAATTACAAATCATTATCGTAGTTGTGAGGAGTCAAATCCCTTCAAAGATGCTAGATTTTGAGGTATGCACATAGAGAAAAGTCATTTTATAAAAAAATCTAAGGCATAAATAAAAAATAAAACAACTACTCCAATAACAACAAAATTATCTACTTAAGCTAAGAAACTCCAATTTCAAAACACATATTTGGAACATTATTTATTATTATTATCATCATTTTTTAAGAGATGGGGTCTCATTCTGTTGGCCAGGCTGGAGTGCAGTAGTATGATCATAGCTCACTGCCCATTGAACTCTTAGGCTCAAGTTATCCTCTTGCCTTATACTCTAGAATAGCTAGGATCAAAGGCACGCACCACCATGACTTGCTAATATTTTTTATTTTTATTATTATTTAGACACCACATCTCACTATGTTGTCGAGGGTGGTCGCAAAGTCCTGGGCTCAAGCGATACTCCAACCTCAGCCTCCTAAGTAGCTGGAATCACAGGCACGAGACACTGCTCCCAGCATATTTGGAGCATTAAACTGATAAATGTAGAACTTATAATATAAAAATTTATTTAAAAATAATAACAGAAGTATGTTTAGGCTTAAGAAGAAAAATCTGTAAACTAATAAAAATATACTAAGTAAAACATGGAAATAAGCAGCCATTAGAAAAAGAAATATTGGGGCGGGGCGCGGTGGCTCATGCCTGTAATTCCAGCACTTTGGGAGGCCAAGGCAGGCAGATCACGAGGTCAGGAAATCGAGATCATCCTGGCCAACAGGGTGAAACCCCGTCTCTACTAAAATACAAAAAAAAATTAGCCGGGCATGGTGGTGCGCCTGTAGTCCCAGCTACCGGGGAGTCTGAGGCAGGGGAATAGCTTGAACCCTGGAGGCAGAGGTTGCAGTGAGCCGAGATCGCACCACTGTACTCCAGCCTGGCAACAGAGCAAGACTCCGTCTCAAAAAAAAAAAAAAAAGAAAAAGAAAAGAAATATTTGAAATGAAAAATACAGTTATTGATAAAAAATAAAATTGATGGTGTAATACTACCTATCACTCATTATGTACTTATCCGTATACGAAGCATCACACTCACTTAAAAGCACCTTGTATTAGATCCTATCATTTCTGTATTTCACACACCTTACAAGGCAGACCTGGAGCTTCATGCAGCCATAAAATCTGGTTCCAGATTAGGTATTTTTAACCACTCTGCTACTGCCTCTCAACCAAGCCAGGACTGATCTGAGTTAATCAAAAGACAGGACTGAAGAATGCAATGAGCTGTGAGAAAATTTGATTAAGATAGGAAACAGAATGGATACATATGCAAAAGTAATAGTTAAGGTAAAATGGATGAATTTTTTTTCAGAAAAAAGGACATGGATTAGAAGTAAAGGCATTCTGTGTTCCAGGTAGGATGAATTATTATATTAAATACATATTTTGTGAAATTCCAGAGCATAAAAATAAAGACACTATTTTAAAATCTACTCAACAGAAAGATAAATCCCCAAAAGGAAAAATTTTGAAAAGATTTTTCACCACCAAAATAGATAATAGAATAAAATTGAAATATCTCCCAAATATTGAGGGAAATCTTATTAATCTAAATTTTTATACCAGTTAAGGTACATTTTTATGATTCATAATATAATATCATATTTATACAGAGAAAGACTAACATTGTATCACTCACAGACTGTTACTAAAAGAAAAATTAGAAATGAGAAAAGGGATCCCCCATGGCAAATGTGAGATATAAAAACACTTTTTTAAATGATAAAATATGTAGGTTAATTTCATTCAACAACTGATAGCAAAATAAAATTAATGTTTTATTTTAAAAGGTAAAATTTGAAAGCTAAACCACAGTAAAAATATATGGCAAATTTCATTTATATTTAAGTTTATCTGAGGAAAAAAGTAAATAAGAAAGTCAAACTAATGTGACTATTACATCATTTAAGTGCTCAGTGGTGACCTCATGTAAAGGAACCTAATGTGAGGGCTTAATAATTATACATGAATATGATATAAATATCAATATAACTTTTAAAAATACATAAGATCATTTTCACCAACAAATGTAAATCATGGATTAAATATTTTTGGAAAAGTATATATTTTCAAAATTAATTGAAGAGCAATTGTCTATTTGCTATAAACAATAAACTTTCCAATGATTGAAGATTTGAGTTAGAACAACAACTCTATAACCACCAAATTTTATATTAGATTATTCCAAAATGCAAAAAATAGAGAATCTTTATTTTATATAAAGACTTTCTAAGGCTATTATCACTCTATTATTGGAATATTCTTAATACCAATTTATCTTTGAAAGAGGCACAGGGTTCTATAGTACATTATTTTTAAATGTCTATCTTTTTGAAGTAATCACATTTCCATCTTGGACTTCAAAGCAGTTAATTACACTTGAGAACAACGATAATAAGATTAATTTGATGCTCATAATGTAGATATATTCACATTAAAATATAATCATAATGGTAAATCATGTTTATTACAAATTCTATTTTCTAGTTTTTAATCTTTTTTTTTTAGTAAGAATACATATCTAAAAACAGATGAAGCAAATTTCTTTAACAAATAGGCTTCAGAATCCTCAAATGTCAAGAGTTGGAATGATTAAACGCACTTTTACTAAACCTCTAGAGTGTACTTCAATATGTAACTCTTAATGAGTCTGTATTTCCTATTTGTGACTTTTCTCTCCTCAGTGAGACTGTCAACTCCTTGAAAAGATAAATCATGCAGGATATTACCTTGATTGTACGAGAAACACAAATAGAAAATGTTCTACCTAACAAACAATACAGTTTTAAAAGTGTAGGATCGGATCATTAGAAAACATTTCTCAGTGTAATGACCTGGATATTTGTAATCACCTTCAAATAGTTTAAACTTGTTATACAATTTCAAAGTTTGAACTTTAAAATGTTTTTGACCCAAACTATCTTCATACAAATATAATCCCTATGAAACTTGTTTTTTATTGCTACCTTTGGATATTGTCTTTATTATAAAAAATTTCGGTTTTCTTATATAATAAGACATTATATATAAATATTGTGAAATATTTCATATTTATTTTTCAACCTTTGTCATTAAGATGTTTATCTTTTAACTTCCATTAGTACATTCTATCCAGTTTAAAACAAACAATGAATTACTGATTGTTTTATTGCCTCTCTTTCTAACCTTGAACTCAATTATCAGTAAAGAAAAAAAATTGCAATGAGGAAAAAACACTGAAAGATTAGTGGATAAATAGATAGATAGATGCATAGATACATAATAGATGATAAATAGAAGTGTTATTAATTTGGAAATCAATCACTATTACCATGTTTTTAACAAAACATGAACTTTTTTGTTCAAGAACAAGTTTTTTTTTGGTCAAGAAAAATTACTTTTATTGAAAATATTCTTCTTTAATGTGCATGCAAATCATGAGGAGACCTTATTAAAAATGCTTTGCATGCTTTTTTTGTTTTTTCTAAGTAAGTGGAACACATAATACTTTCACATGGTACAAGTTCCTTACTTTGAAGACACGCTAATCAAACTGGTCCCTGAACTAATTGCATCATCCTCACCTGGGGACTTTGAAAGTACAGAATCTCATTTACACAGAAAAAATACAAATTATAAATATTAAGCGAATGCCGCTGGAGTCATCATCAATCTGCGCAAAAAAAAAATCTCTCTTCTCTTTTCTGTGTTATTATTCTTAATTGTATCAACTTTATAGGCTTTTCATCTCATTTCAGTATTACTTAAAGTAAATTCTAACTTGCCTGCTTTTGACCCTCAATCATTTGTGTCATATTCAACTTCTATAATCACAACAACCTTTGCCCAGCAAATTTTCAGTGATCCTTTGTTATTGAATTAAACCAAATTCATTTGGTTTATAGTTAAGATTTGCCATAATATGCCCCTCAACTTTCCCTCTTAACAACATGCATCATTATTTCTTCACGGAAATTCTGTGTTCCTGTAATCTGGCTGGTCTTTGGCTATCAAATATACATTATTGTTTTCTAGCCTTAATTTTACTTTTTATTCCAGAAGAGAATAGAAGGTAAAATCCAATGTTGCAAAAATTTTCTGAGGCCACAGAAATGATTTCTGTGTTTTTCATGGTTTACCTTATATCTAGAAAAATTATATGCAAAAATACTGGGATACCTCCTAAGTGAAAGTTATTTTCATATATTACAAGAAACTGTGAAAAATCAGAAAAATTTAAAACCATGGTAATAGGTAGGAAAGTATTTTATTTTTAGATAGAGTTCCACAAACCACAGTTCACTTGTACAAAAAATTATAGCAAGGGTATTGACAGATGAGGAATGTTTCCGAGTTAAATATTAAGTCATAGAAATTTCTAAATAGTAAACTCACTTGTACAAAAAATTATAGCAAGGGCATTGACAGATGTGGTATATCTCAGAGTTAAGTATTAAGTCATAGAAATTTCTAAATAGTAAACATATATGACAAACACAGAGAACAAAATGTACGGAGAGAAAGGTGAGTTTTAAATGATTCAGAGCTTTTTGTGATATATTCTGTTCCTGCATCTAGTAATTCTGCTTAACATTTTTTCCTTCATTTACAAGTGTGAAGACGATTTTCTTTAGTTCTTCAAGAGATGGGATGAGCTTGTCTTGTAAAATATCCTTCACTTTCTTTCAACGTTCACACAACTGTCATGCATTGCACATTCACGTCCTTATTTTCTTTTGCATGCCAGACTCAGATTTTTATACCTCAACTGGTGAAAGAACATTTTGAGGTATTATACGATGCTGCTGCTTGCTATTATATTTTGGCAATGTCTCCAACTGCATACATTGGTATTTTTGTACTTCTGAGTGATTTATTTCACTCTTCTGATATAAATTTATAAAAAGAATATAAAATGAAAAGACAAATTCTTAAATCAGTTTTAAAAGCATGATAAAAGTGGGGCAACATTGAAATTCATGAGGCATATCTAAAATAGCCTCAAGTGGACAATTTTTACATTTACACGAGTCAACTATTGATTCAGTTGTGCAGCAAGATGAAGAAATGAATGAAACTGTATGTCATTCTATAAAGACAGCATTTAAATATTTTCTAAAGCAGCTAGTACAACAATGAAGTTTACTGTCTATTTTTATGTTGTGAACTCTGGAAATAGCATTTATAATATCATTTTAATATCTTGATTTCTTCAGTTTTTCTGGAATTTCAGATGAAACAAAATAGGGAGCTTTGAAAGTCTTGTCACTGGGGTAGACTTATTCTCTGTCATGAGCTCAGGCAGCTCTATTGGCATTAGTACCTCTCTTCCAAGTCCTGGAAAAGGATTGACAGAACTTTTCTGTAGTCATTGGAGTTCACTGCAGGTTTATTCTTATGTCAAACAGAACCTCCCAGGGCCATTCGAGTTTATCCTCTGCTCTAGATAAGAAGCAGCCATATCCTTTTATGTCTACAGCATGCAAACTTTAGGATAACTGTTCTTAAGCTTCACTTCAGCACAAAAATGAAAATGACAGTGAGTATTATACTCTCTAAATTCCAGCAAAAAGAAATATTGTTAAGTCCAGGAGTTTGTATTTAAAGTACTATTTTGTTTTCAAGGGTATATTAAACAAAAAATACAGAGTCTATACTTAAGAAAATATGTGACACATACACAAAAATAAGCAAGAAAATAAAAATATATATTATTGAAGGGACTAAATAGTTTCAACAGGACATTGTTCAGAGGCATAGTAACTGACAACCATTTCCAGAGTATACTAAGTTTTTCCTTCCATTTCTATTGAGCAATGCCAAAGCAATTTCCTGTGTACTTCGGATACATATGTGAAAAAACATATAATTATTGACATTTGGAGCTCTGTAGTATTCTAAAAGCTTAAATTATATCATTAGCTTTAAACATTTGTGGAAAAAATAAATAACGTAGAGATTCATGGATTATTTAGAAAATGTATGATTCCAGACACTAAAGGAAATTCCAGAAGGATTCTTTTTTTTTCTAATTATTGATTATTTACATTCATCTACGAATTGTTCATGTTTCACCATATGCTATTGTGGTTCATAAAGTTACTTTTAAAATAATTGCTTATAAATATTTTAGGACTTGAAGAAATTGATTCCTTTTAACAACCTAAGCATGACTTTGTATTTGTGATTGTCTAAAAGCAATTTCATTACAAAATATTTTTTCATATGACATAGCATTTTTCTTACATTTATTTTTACCTTTGAATCTGGGGAAATCTAATTTACTTGTCTTTTTATTGAAGTGTTTTCTAATTGACTAAACTCCAGTACAATACAGCCAAACTTCCAATCATATTATGCTTTATGCTTTCAAGGTTCTTTATATAACCTAGTCAGTCATCTGAACATCTGCTAATATGTAGTCAATAGCATTTTAATATTGCTGAGTTCCCATAACTGTATATTTGCAAATACTGAAAGTTCCTTATGACCTTTGTGAAAATTATAAAAATGACTATAAATGTCTGAACAGCTAGACAAAACAAACAGCACTGGGTATTCCAGGAGTGTGATGTATTACCCACAGAACATCTGTGCTATGAATGTTTAAATCTACATGAAATCTGCCTTCATACAGCGAGCACCTAGGAAGACCAAGCATCCTGGTGATTTTGTATAACACACTGGTCCAAAAGTAAGGAAATCCTATCTAAGTATAATAAAAATCATAAAACATCTGCAAAGTCCTGATCTGGGAAGATGACATTCTGGTCAGAGTGGCACACTTTGCCCTGCTAAGGTCTCTGTGAGGAGGTGATGTTGTGTAAAACAAACAAAAACATGATTAATATGTTTTTAAGTTGTTCCTCAAATAGAGTGTGTTTAGCTCATATTAAATAATCTTCAGTATATATAATTTTAATGAACCTGAGGTCTCACCATATCAGCTATTTATTTGTTGTTGTTGTTGTTTTCTGTTGCCCTTAATGTAAACTACTGATACGTATGCTTCAGCATGTTTATAAATTAAGGAGTAAACACCTAGAAAGTATAAAGTTTTTCCATGCCTGTTTTTCAATTTTTTACATAATTTTTTACTTCTCACACATTAAATAGGTAGGTAGCATGACTCAGAAACATAATGGGCCTTAAAGTTAGTAAATAATTTTCTCTAGTGACAGTGTTGTTAATGAAGAGGACTGATTTTACTGCTGGAATTACAGTATTTTTCAACTTTCTGAGTAAAAAATTGTGCCGGATTTCCCAAAGGTGCCTGACTTTCTTGGGAGAAAAATTAGGGTTATTTGTATTGATAACAATCATCTTTTGTAAGAACTATTGGATATAGATATTCTTAAACATAATTCATAGAAGCATTCAAGAAAAATTATATAAGCAATAGCCATACGTAACAACGAACATTGCTAAATAAAAACACATAAATGTTCTATCTTCTAATTTTATGTGACCAAGTTAAAAGCACTATTTGCCAAGTGTTGTGCTAAGTCTATTATATCATTTATTTCTACGACAAATTTCTAAGAAGCAATTTTTAATTCATTTGTATACATCATAAAACTTAGCCTTGAACAGGTAGGTAACTGGCTTGAGGTGTGAAAGGCAGAAAAGGATGGGGCTGTGGGTGGAACTCAGGTAATCCTACTGCAAACTTTATGCTCTTAACCACTCAATCTGCTGGACATTAGACAACTAATAATACTGATTCTCAGGGACCACATCCCCCTTTACATTTCAATGCATTTTCCTGCATAGAAAATGCTGTTCCATTGTTCTCTGATTTTGAATTGAAACACAAATAGCATAGGAGAAAATGTTCACACCATTTCCGATTGTCCCTCTCACATAGAGACTGACAGAAGGAAGCCATTTTATCACATTACGATCAGTCACACTTGCAAATGCCATAAGTGTCAACGTGGAAAAGTCTGCTCTTTCTGCTGGCTTCTTGGATGAGTTATTTCTGTCATTTAATTTTAAAAAGCAAATATATTGACCTATACTGACATTTCTCTTTTACATAAGCATAATAAAAAATACCATGAATAGACATTTTTTCTCTCATGATTTAATTCATACTATCCTCAATTAAAATTTCAAAAGCTATCATACTATAGTGAACTTGTATAATTTAGAACCTTTAATTAACTTTAAGTATAATTTTCTCTTTTATCTTCATGAGTAAAACATAGGGCAGATCTGGAGTTTGGGGAGTTGGAAACAGATTAAAAGAAAAGCTTAACTATATTTTTACTTGATTTTCTTAAAAAATATTTGGTATATTTTTCCACAGAAAAGAATTAAAAATGTGTATACTCAAAATACTATGATTATTTTAAGAGAAGTGATATTTCTGATGGGAAGAAAAACGTTTCAATTATTACACGTTCGTAATCTTCAGCAACCTTATTAGTCTCTGTAGAAGGTTTAGGAGCAAAGGGTATGCAGCTAGGATTATATGCCAAATTTTACAATTCACCTTGTGTGTGCATGTGCCTGTGTGTTATCCTTTGGGAAGAGAGCCTCTTTACTGACCTGTATTTCTCTGATGCAGCCCTACTTAGTCTGAGGCATGCATTCATTTGGACTCCTTAATGGTTGCAATGATATCCTTGTGATGACAGGAAGTTTGCATCTGTTTTCATTTCTTAACAAAAGGGAGACAATGGTAGATAATACAGAACTAGAGGATTGTAAATGAAACTTCCTCCAAAATTGTTTTATTTATCACTAACAAGGTACTCTTTTTACTCAAAACGTTCATTAGTTCAATATAATTCAATTAGCAAATCTGCAAAGTGTGTCCCATGTGCAAAGGCTGTGTTTGATTAAAGGCTGATTTTCTTCCACATAAACAAATGGACTCTCAGAAACATATCTAATTGTCATCTTGATATTCTGGAAATGATTATTTAAATGCAATATATTATATTAGAGAGTTTTTGGAATAGAAAGTGTGCTTGTATAGGATTACAATTCTATGTTGTTTTCTAGAACTAATGCTCATTTTCTCCAAATTCTCAATTATATGAAATCAGCTCTTTTTACACATTTTATTGTTGCTTACCTAAAGAAGAAAACACAAACCGGATATTGGACCAATATGATTTTCCCAACTTTAGGGAATCTCAATTCCTATTTCGTATTTTTTTTAAATTTCCTAATCATGGATGGTTTTAGACTTACATCAAATAGGCAACTACCTGTTTTGTATGACTGGAGAGGCGTCTCGGAAAAGCATCATTGAATCCGCTTTACACCTACCATATACACACATTTCTTAATATTTCTCTCTCAGACTGAAACAACTGTCTTCATCTGCTATCATTTTATTTCTAGACACCCAAGACTATTGTTTTATGTAAATTACAAGTGCCAGATAATTGAGGTAATTTCATTTCAATGTGCACAGGTACCTAAGGTAATTTTTCAGAAACTAACTAACACTTAGTAGGGAAAGTTTTCTTTAATAACTGTCTTTTAAGCTAGGCCTCCCTGGGGAAGTTGGTCAGGCTACTGCAAGAGGTCAGAGTACTCAGGGAGAGAGGCAGTTACTGGAAAGATTAATAAGGAAATAAAAAAAAAAAACAGAAAAAGTCAAGACGCCTGTATTTGGTAGAGGACTGAAGCCCACTAACCAAGAAATATGTAGATATTAATTTAGCCCTGGCTCCCAATAGCTGTCACTGTGGACAATCTACAAAGTTCTTCTGAGGATATTACACAGGGTGCTTGTGTATATAAGCTTTAATGTTCCTCCTAGTTTAGCAATTTATCTTATCACTTGATTTTCTAAAGACATCTCTGCCCCTGTTCTCTTCTAAGAAATAACAACAAGGAAGGCAGAGAAGGGAGGTAATTATCCATCATTGATCCTGATTATACTGTAACTACCATCATTGAATTTTAATAATAAAGAGTAAAAAAAGATCACAACATATGCTGTAGCAGAAATAAAGGAGAAAAAAAAAAAGGAAAATTCCCTAACACTCAACCATAAACTTATTGCTTTATCTCAAGGCACCACCAATAACATCTTTCTTTTAAATGTCATCATGGGGAGACTCTCGTAGGTTTCTACTTTTCCACACAGCTGGGGATTGTAGAGAAAATATTTATTTGGACAAAGTTAATTTGACAGATGTGATACCACCTGCTGTCTCTACTGTATATTTCTTTGCTCCTTCTGAAATGGGTCTGTTGTATCATTCTGTCTTCAGGTATCAAAAGAAACAAACCACCCCCACCCCCACTCCTCTCCTGCATTTTCCCTCCTTTTTGAAAAACACAGGGCCATAAAAAGATGATTTGCAGAACTAGAATGAAAATCAGAATTTTATTTTTTATTAGGATGTCAACACATGCCTGCAAGGCGCACACTGCCTGCTGCTATCATTCTTTGTTGTGTAGACTCCAGAGCTGAACAGAAGAATTGGAGCTTTGTCCTTCTCGCTGGCACTAGTCTAATCATTCATTCCTGCCTCCTGCCTCCCACTCCTCAAACCTGTAGGCATATCATAATCTGGCTATTAAGAAGCTCACATTTAAAAATCACCTAACCTGCTGCTTGATAATGGGATGTTGAAAATGGATGGTCTGTTCCCTGGGAGGGCATTATCAGCTATGAACATGAGCCCGACAGTACTTCATTATATCATCTATGCTCCGTCCTCAGAGCCCATTCAGAAGCTCTCAGAGGCTCACTTTCTATCAAGCTCTGAATTGACATTGGCTATTGTGAGAGTATTATACATTCTTCTATTTGTTGCAATTCCATGGTTTAAGCCTTGCAAAGGATCACACATGAGAAACAAAAAGAGGGTATCCAGGTGAACAGCTCAGGGACTCTGTGACTGGCTATCTAGTGCTACCTCCAGGGTGAGAGGAGACTTCTCCAAACCAGAGCAGGGAGGGTCACTGTTTACTTTTGCTTTCTCTGAGGTTCCCAGGTGCTAGAAACCCACTTTAATAGCTGGAACACAGACTTAGATCTTTTGCCACCTGTTGGCTAGGCTGGAGCCCAGCCCCATTGAGGTCTCAGCTCTGTTCCTGTGAAAGCACCATCCTCTGCCTCTGCTCATCCCTCTGCAGGATTCCTAGCTGGTCCTCTGAGGCAAGGATGCATTGACATTTACCTTTGCCCTTTGCTTGATGACATTTAGTGATATTATTATTAAATTTGGAGTCCATATATTGTTTATAATTCTTGTCCCTCCTGGAGACAGCTATAAAAATGTGCTACTCAGATCTCATGGGGGATGGAGCGTGGTTGACTGACAGCTCCAGCTGCTGTCCCTGGAGATCAAGGACCCCATTTCTGCTGATATCCCACTTCCCCAGATCATTCCCACCCAGTGCCTGGGTGTGTTTGAGGTGCTAGTGCTGTCCTGTTCCTAGAGCTCATCTATGCTAACAGGCAACACTGGCTATGTACTCCCCACTGCCTGGACAGGGACTTTCTTAAAACTGTGATGAGACCATCTAAGCAATCCTCCTTGCTTGCCCTGTGCTGTAACAGGCCAGTCTTGCCTTGCAGTCTGAAGGCTCTTTCTGCCAATTCCTGTTTCCTCCCCTCTTTCTTTCATAGGCATTTTCCTTCACAGGTCCCTTGCCAATCTTATAGTGTCTTGGTATCTGCTTCTTGGAGAATCTAAACATAGATTTACTAATTCTAAAAATCAGCCAAAATGGCTTATTAAAAAAATAACTTAAATGCTTACAAAATCAGGTTAAAAAAAGTCTGAGAGACAGATTGGAAAGTGTACAGACTAGGGAGACTCTAGGTAACATTTTGAATAGGAAGCATAAATATAAAACCTATAGGAAAGCCAAGTGTAATTTTCAAATTTTACCCTGAACTTTCTGGCATTTGGGGAAAAATAATACATATAGTAAGTTATACAAAATTCCTAGTATAAATGTTACCTATTTTGGCTCTCTGGTTAAACGTTTTTGCCTGTTATAGCCATTTATCTGTGCGGCCACCAGCTTCCTTAGGAAAACCGTCCCTCTGTGTCTTTCTCCCTCCACTATTGTCATGTTGTCTGAATAGAAGCTGCTTGCCCTTTCATGACTTTGCTTCCCCGGCTGCAGTGACAGACTGATGTGTAGACACAGATTCACCACTCTGGACACAGTGAGTGGCTCTGCTGGACTTATTACCCAAGACTTGCCAATCAGAGTTCTTGCCTAAAAGCTTTGAACTTTCAGGCAAATCAGCCCTGCAAATAAAAGTTCTTTTTTTTTTTTTTTTTTTTCTGGAGCACTGTTGCTTTGTGCAGGAACATACCAACAACAGTCAAAGAAAATGATTAACTAAAATTGTAAGGTTTGTATGTTGAAAACAACAGAAGTGAGAGATTAAGTGTAGATGCTATTCAAATGACTGATTATAAAAATTCCTAAGGCCAGTCCATTCTTTTTCTTGCTGTGTTTTGATTATTCCATCCAATTCATTCGACATTTTTCTTAAGGTATCTTGAATCGATGTTCTGTTGTTTATGAGCCAAAAGACTTACCTAGTGTAGCTGACATTCTAATTCTGGTATTACTTTCTTCAAGACATCTCTTTAACTCACATTGTGTGTGTTATATGATAATGAGCATCACAGACATTTGCAGAATGTGGCCTTTGCTCTTTATCTAATGGAATATAAGAATTTATTTCATTAATTTCAACCATTTTTTTCTTGTATTTTATGTAATATTTAAACATTTAGGAAATTTTAAAGAACAGTTTTAGTTTTATGAGAGTATTGCAATAATTTTAGAGTTCCTACATTTGCCACACCAAGGTTCCCCTACTCTTAACATTCTTTTGGTTAATGTCTCACAATTAATGAACTGATATTTATATATTTTTATTAAATAAAGTCAATACATTATATTTTCCCATTTTTCTCCTCATTTCTTCCTCTGTTCCAAAATCCCATCTAGGTTACTACATTACATCGACACATCTCCTTAGATTCCTCTTTGTTGAGATAGTTCCTGAAATTTTTCTTATTTTTTGATGACCTTGACAATTTTCAGGAGTTCTGGTAAAGTATATTGTAGAATGTCTTCAATTGGGAATTGTTTGATGTTTTTCTCATGGTTAGATAGTGGTGATGGTTTTTTTTAGGAGGAAGTCCACAGAGGTAAAGTGCCCTTCTCCGGATGTCATATTAGGGTATATGCTATCAACATGCCTTATCGCTGCTGATGTTAACTTTGACCCCCTCATTAGGGAATGTTTGTCAGATTTCTCCACTGTGAGGTTACTTTCTCTCCTCATCCCCTTTTACATAGCATACTCCTTAATAGGAAGTCACTATGTACAGTTATGCTTGAGGATGCAAGAAAAATGCTTTTCTTCAATGGAGTGGAAACTTTCTGCATTGAAAATTTTTCTATCCTGCCCCATTTATTTTATAATTTATTTGTATAAGCATAGACTCATAAATGTTTATTTTATTCATTGGATCATAATTTAATGCCATATTATTTTGTTTCTCAAATTGTTCCAGGTTTTGGTCATTGGGAGTTGCTTCAGACTGACACCTTTGTCACTTTTACATGCCTCTAGAGTTCGTTTTTTGAATATTTTCTTCCTTTCTGGCTCTCCAGGATGCTGTAGGATCATCTTGCATGCTTCTCTGTCTTAGCTCTAAAATCACTCATTTTTTTTCCCATTGACTGTAGATTCCTTTTATTGGAAAATGCTATTAGAACCCAAGATCTGGGTGCGGGGGTATAACCATTCATTATTTTGAATGCAAAGTTCAAAAAGTTAGCATAGATATATAGAGAGAGCTAAGTATACTAACAAATATGTACACATGTATACATCTAATAAGTGAGGGATTATGAGATAGAAAGTAACATTGGTATATTCGTTTTTCAATAGTAGAACTCTTGGTCTACTTTCTGATTTTCTGTTTTCACTGTTAAATCTTTTTTTTCTTATGTTTTTGTCATTTTTGTCTAAATAGCCTCCAATAGCCTCTATTTCCCTCTTAGTTTGCAGTGACTCACCTGTAATAGGTTAATAAATAAGTGTTTTGAAATTGCATCTAGTCCTCTACAAATACAAGAACGTTTCATAGAGTTCAACATGAATGGTATTAAAGCTGACATTCTGGCAGTCATTTACTTTGTTCAGAGTTATTACTTTTTCACTTTTTCCTCCTTTTTTATTACATTCATGTCTTGGTTTTTGCAGTCTTATCTTGGTTTTATTTCATAACCCAGAGCTGCACTTTATAGTATAACTTCTAGATAAATTTGATGTTACTACGTTGTTAATACAAATAGAGAATTAAACTAACAATTTGTTCTTTCTCTATTTTAAATTATTACAATATCTCATAGCAGCTCCAAACTTGGGCTTTCCCATTCTAATCATGATCCCCATGTATAAAAACATTCAAAAAAACTTATTTAGATATTAAGCGTCATGAAAACACATACAATTCAATTTTAATTTTTCCCTCTATTTTAAAGAAAACTGTATTCTCACGAGATAGTGAAAATCCCACTTACTCTTATTACTTATATGACAAAATGGCTTTACTCTAAATTTATTGCCTTGCTGACTTTTATTTATAACCCTCTCTTCCTACCTTTATTCAGTTTGTTATTTATTTTCTGACCAGCTATGTCATGATTATATTTTTGTTTTTAATTCTAAAATTCATATTGTGTGTCCTCTGAATATCATTTCCTGATATTTAATTTTAATATTTTTAACTTTGAAACAGTCTAGTTTGCTTCACAGTTGTATCTAAATTTTTATTGATGGCTATTATACGTTATTTTTATGTCCAATTTTATCTTTCATGCCTCAGTTGTCAAAAGATAATTTGGAGCTCTTCTGTGGTAGCTCCATTGTCTGCTTATGTAGAATAGGGTAAATGGCCTCTGCTGAGATATAAGGAAGGTCTAGGGATGTCCAATCTTTTGGCTTCCCTGGGCCACACTAGAAGAAGAAGCATTTTGGGCCACACATGAAATAAGATAAAACTAATGATAGCTGATGAGGTAAAAATACATATACTGCAAAAAAAAAATCTCATGTTTTAAGAAAGTTTATAAATTTGTGTTGGGCCACATTCAAAGCCATCCTGGGCTGCATGTGGCCCAGAGGCTGTGTGTTGGACAAGCTTGGTTTAGACAATGGTATTTAAGGAAGAGAAGTCTTGCCAAGCTGACTTTCTCTCAGTCCTACCTGAAATTGGCCTTCAATCTTACCTGCCCCTTTTTTTCAATCATGCTTATAGAGCTCTTGTTCCTATGAATCTCCTACCACTAGTTATCCTGCATCATCTGGTTCTTACAGGTTGTATAGTCTCTTCCCACTATCTCAGGAATTGTGGGCTAACAAGAACACAGGAATCTTCTCTCTTTGGTTTTGGTCAGACGAATACAGGAAGAAAGTAAGACAATCTGGTCCAATGGGAGAAGAAATTTAACTTTCCCCATTTTATTCCAGATATATAAAGCATTATGAATATTCAAAATGGAGAACTGCCACTGGTTCCATGATATCTGAGTTCTTGTACATTTTATCCTCTGCCTGCTGAATTTGCTTAAGTCAAATAAAGCACTAAATTTTAGAATTAATTATTGGCTTTCTGGAAAGGAAACTCTCATGCCCTCTGTCATCTCACTTTTACACATTCAGACATTTGGCTTTCAAACATCTACTCAGGGACATTTTCATTAAGAATGAGGAAGAATCTGCCTCTGATGGAGAGCATTTTGTTTGTTTGCACTGTATTCAGCATCAACCTTGCTGAAACATGTTTGCCAGTGAGGAAGGATAGCCGCTTATCTCTTTTTATTGGTATCTTCCTATTCAAACTTTCTCCTTTTACCTTAGCCAAACTAATTCATCATGTAACTTTTCTTTGATGCTTCAGAGATTCATATCTCTTTATATAAGAATTATATCTTTTCTGATTCATTTTTTCCTATGTTTCAGTATAAGTATTAGAACTTCTGTTGGTTTTGATCTAGTTAAATCCAATGCCTTGAATTGAATTTTCAGTTATTTCTAGGAGAATTGAGATTTCAAACTGATCGGCACTGCAGAAAATGAAATCAAAGTAAAAAAATTCCTAAAAACTTACTATAATATAATATAGTCATAGACTTTATTGAGTACTGTAAAGGGTATTAAATTTTATTATTGTGACTTACAGACTAGCACATTTAATGAAGTATAGCCACAACTCATTATGTATCAGTTATATATGGCAGTTAATCTATATAAGGGATAGGTGGTTAACAGTGTCCTAACATGTATTGGGATAACCTGCCAAAAAGAGCAGGAAAAATTCTAGTGAAACTATTTAGATTTCAGGTGGCAAAGGTAAGTTATGTTTGGTAAGCAAATTACAACAGATAACCCAAAGTTTTGTAGTCATAATACATGAAAATGTTCAATATTAAGGAACCTGAAACAAAATAATGGTGTTCCATTAGGAAAGTAGAACATAAAAAGATATAATGATCAATGCAGGAAAGCTGTCTTTGTTGCAAGTTAGTATTTAGGGAATGAACTTCAATTTCCAGAGAATGAACTAGAAAAAACCAGTATAGGAAGCCAGTCCTGTAAAAAGACTGTGGAGCTTTACAGGCTATTAGAACCAGAATTCAGATTCAGAACACCACATTCTGCAGACTGGGGTATGTAAAGGAGACTTATGCATTGAAACCTAAGTGCCAATAGATGGTCGTTATAATGCATGTAATAGATTAATAGGGAAACCAATAGTTAGAATTGGCCATTCTTATGATCCTTCAGAGTTTTGGCAAGATCATGATTGGGTTCAGCTACAGAATGCTGTAGTTAGCCTCAGGATGTGGCTTTGCTAATGAATAGAATAAGGAATTTTGTTTAAAAGCAATCTCCATTCACAGCACTAATATTCAGTAGCCATTGTAAACTGGATTATCTAATTTCTCTCTATTCTGATGAGCAGGACTAATAAAGATGAGTCATTGATTTCTAAAGTCTGAGAGAGGAGCAGTCTATACTATGTTGTAATGGAATTGAGATCTGTCCTGTTACTAGAAAAAAATAAAAAACATTTCCAACTAGTAATGAACAAAACATCAAGGGAAGACTGTAGTAGTAAATTAACACCTACAAACAGGCTATATAATCTGGGTGAAATTTTGTAAAAGTGCTTGAAGATAAATGATTTTCTGACTCAGGAAAAGAGATTTTTTTTTTTTTTTTGAGACTGAGTGTCACTCTGTCACCGAAGCTGAAGTGCAGTGGCGCGATCTCTGCTCGCTGCAGCATCCGCCTTGCGGGTTCAAGTGATTCTCCTGCCTCAGCTTCCTGAGTAGTTGGGATTACAGGTTATTTTTTATACTTTTTAATAGAGACAGGGTTTCGCTATCTTGGCCAGGCGGTTCTCCAACTCCTAACCTCAAGTGCCTACCTGCCTTTGCCTCCCAAAGTGCTGGGATTACAGGAGTGAGCTGCTGCGCCTGGCCTTAGAAAAAGAAATTCTTAATATGCAATGGATATTTCTACATGAAGAATAAATTAAACATTATTAAGTACTTTTGAGTCATTTAATGTTATATAGGCAACTACCAATTTCTTTCCACAATTTTATAATAATCAGTCGTTTCTACTTAATGTTTTTCTACATAATTTAATATGATTTAAAAAGACAAATTTATAGAATAAAGGCACTGGAATAAAAATGTCCCTGAAGAAAATAGTTTCTCACTTCTTACGTTGTTGCATACTCACTCTCTCCTCAAAAATTAGAAGAGGGGAAAAAAGCTTAAGTGATATGCTGAAGGCCTTGTGAGTTTGTGTGTAGAAGAGTTAGGTCTAACATTCACCCATCATGATTTTCAGTGCAATGACTTATATTCTCATTTATTTCATCTTTGATTTTGTACCTTTGATTCACAATATTAGAAATATTAACTGTCTGGAAAAATTTTGGAGGATTATCAATAGTAATCATTTTTTAGAGTTACAGTTCAATAATTCAAAAAGAAAAATAATATTTGAAATTACATCAATAAGATATACATAATATCCTCCTTAATTCCTTTGTAATTATCAAGATTAAAATATTGCCACTCTAAAATATGACTACTTTCAATGATTTTTTCTGTGTTTAAATTATTTGCAATTTTTTTTTTAATCTACTAAGGGTGAATTAGGAAACAGTCACCAAGATGATTCCTTTTCTGACACCCTAGCAAGTTTGAGAAGTTCCCACTCCACCTCAGTTTTGGTAATTTTCTAGAAAGACTCACAGAATTCACTAAAAGTTGCTATATTCACAGTTACAGTTTGTTACAATGCAACTAGACAGATCAAAATCAGCCAAAGACAAGGTATGTGGGGCAGAATCCAAGAGAATTTCAAAAATGAAACATCCAGGTTTGCTTTTTCTTATAGTCATGGACACTATTAACTTCTCCTAGCAATGAACATTTATAGGGCGTTGTCAACCAAAGACACCCTCTCAAGCCTTGGTGTCCAGGGTCTTTACGGGGCTCTGTCACAGAGACATGATCCCCTGCCCACATGATCCACCCTAGTCCCCAGATCCTCTGAAGGTATTAAGCTGATACCCGGCCACTCAAAGCCCTAGATTATATGGCATGGCCCAAGAACAAAGACACTCTGACCAGGCAGAACATTTCCAGAGCTTAGCAATCACTTCCCAGGAGCTGAGGGCAAAGGCCAGACCACCCTCTGGGCAAGGTTAAATTCTTTACTATATGCTGAGAAATGTATTTGCTATTTTCTCTTACAGGAAAAAATACTTACAAGATTATTTCTAAATTAGAGGAACATAGAAACCTGAAAATGCTAAAATAAATGTATGATCAGGAATAAACAGAGAGGTTACTAAAATGAATTGTGTATCTTTAATTAGTTGACCAGATACAATAGATTTTTGTGTCTTCTTGGAATGTTGTAACAGAAAATCAAGGATGATCAAAGTAAGGAATAAAATACATCAAGGGAAGGTATAAAATTGAAAAACAACAACAACAACAACAAAAATCACTGAAACTAAGCTCCTAAAAAATCAGAGTGTATACAGACAGTTGACAAATAGTGAAACTTTAGTCTGAATATTGGTAAATTTATTTAATTAAGTCAATTGTTTTCCTCCCCAGTCAAGAATAAGATGTTACATTACCAAAATAGAACACATTTCTTAAGTACCTGATGTCTAAAACTAGACATATGTGTATATACATACATGTCTAGACATATTTCTATTGGTGTGCATGCGTATGTGTGTGTGTGTAGTGTGTGTGTGTATTGTGTGTGTGTATTGTGTGTGTAGTGTGTGTGTATTGTGTGTGTGTGTAGTGTGTGTGTAGTGTGTGTGTAGAGTGTGTAGTGTGTGTGTAGTGTGTGTGTGTAGTGTGTGTAGTGTGTGTGTAGTGTGTGTGTAGTGTGTGTAGTGTGTGCGTGTAGTGTGTGTGTGTATTGTGTGTGTATTGTGTGTGTGTGGTGTGTGTGTGTAGTGTGTGTGTATTGTGTGTGTGTGTAGTGTGTGTGTGTTTTGTGTGTGTGTGTGTGTGTGTGTGTGTGTGTGTGTGTGTGTAGTCAGCCCTTGATGTCCCTGGGTTCTATATTTATGGATTCAACAAACTATTTATTAACAATATTTTTAAAAAATGGATAGTTGTGCCTGTACTGAACACATACAGGATTTTTCCTTGTCATAGTTATTCCGTAAACAATATGGTATAACAACTATTTATATAGCATTTAAATTGTATTAGGTATTAACAGTAACCTATATGTGATTTAAAATATATGGGAAGATGTGTATAGCTTATATAAAATATAATATCATTTCACATAAGGGACCTGAACATTTATGGATTCTTTTATCTGAGGGGGGTTCTGAAACCAATCCCCCACTGTATATATGTATGTACACATGTTTATATGTATATGTGTATGTATATACGTCTGTAAGTGTGTATGTGGTATGCTATAGAAAGAACATTATACTGTACTCTTCCATATTATACTATAGACACAACAGAGAGATAATAAAATAATTTTGTGGAAGTTATCACTTGTATACATTTATCACCTCTGTTAACTTTCTTTCTATTCCTCAAAGTAAGTTCCTTCCTACTTAATGCCTTTCTCAGTGTTTCTCCCATTTTCTTGGAAACTTCCTAATTCCATATACTGTTTTATCGAGTTAGCTCTTGAAGTTAGAAATAAAATTGCTTCAGGAAAGCCCTGCCTATTCCTCAAATGTAAGTCAGATAATTTTGTTACAACCTGCTCCTATGCACATTCACAAAGGCTGTCCTGAAATATATGTAAATAAACATCTATTTGTAAATATACACATACTTATATATGTCTATATAGACACATGTAGAAATATGTCTATATAGACATGCATATTTATATGTGTGTGTCTACCATTTCTCAATTGGCACTATGCTTTAGCTTTTCAGTCCTCATTGAACATCATCATTGAAAAATGATTGATATATTTTTTTCAGATAAAACCCGCAAGGACAGAACTATATTAATCTTGATCATTTTCTATGTGTCAAATAGCACAGCGGCTAGTCCATGATAGACTTTGAATTAATGTTTGTTAATATTAATATTTGTTGAAAGAATAAGTATATATTATACATTAAAGTTGTAAAAGACAATGGTAAATCAATTATGAACCTAGAGAGCTAATACCTAGGTATATACTAGAAAAACCAAGAGTCAAGTATCAGAGAGGACAATTATGGACTCATTCAATATCAGTAGTCACATAAGAAAAAAATTCAGGTAAGATGTCACTGGTTTTAGACTATGTGAGTTTATGCGATCTCTTAAAATAATAAACATAATTAAAAAGGTATTGTTACAGAAGTATAAGCACCAAAGCTAAAATGCAATAGATTTAAGCTATGGTCGTTCAGCACCCAACTCGGCCTTCTAGATTGGCTTTGTGATGGTAGAACTGGGATCCTGAACACCACAAATTTGCCCACACGGGGCCTTGAAAGGAGGTTGTGTGGCTGGGAGAGGAAAGGGAGCTTGCTTCTTCCTGTCTGCTCACTGGGGGCTTCTCCTGGGCTTGTAATTCCTGTGAGCCTCACTCCAATAGGGCCTTCTCACACCTTCAGCAGGTGACTCATTTTGTGGCAGAAGCTGAATCCATTTACCAGTTTTTCCCAAATGTGCCCCACCAGCTTCATGGCAGCTGCCTCTCGGGAGCCATCTAAACAGTGCTGCCTTCCTCAGGACCCTTCCCAAACTCAGATACACCAGTACCAGCTGAACTGCCGTTCCTTCCTCAGGGGTCTTACTTTAGTCTCTGTAGAGATCTGAGTAACTTCCTACGTTTTTAAGATTTAATATTTCCAGAATCTTCCTTCAGCCCTAGGAATGACAGTTGCTTCCCGCAGCAATTATTTCCAAGCTACATCAGTTTTTTGTTTATCCTTTAGTAACACTTTTATACATTGGGGTAAGATTTTTTTCTATCAAATTCTGTCCTTCCAATAACGTGATAGATACGGTTGCCTGACTGGACTCTAATTGATACAGATAGGAATATGCATTGAGAAAATAAGTAGTGAGAGAAGATAATTTGATAGAAGTGACTGCAATAAAGAGAAGAGAGACAGATGTGGCTTTAAAGAATTGACGCAAGGCGTACAAAAGATCTGAGGATATTCTGGGACAGAAAGGAAATGCGAGTGGAATGAGAAAGCTTGAAAACGGGTGAAATAGAGGGAGTGAATGAGACTGGCGGCCCCAGAGGCAATAGAAGTCATTTATTCTAATGGATAACGGCGATGTGATTAGTCTGAAAACAGTCTTCACTAGAACACTGGAATCTTCCCTAGAAACAGAAGAAAAAAAGGGCAGGTAAAAGACAGTTTAATGATACAGGAAGATTTTTCAGGGAAGAAAACAACTTAGGTATAAAAGAGAAGGAGACTGAAGAATTAAATTCTTACTGAAGAAGAAGGTTTTGAACATCTGGCAAATAAATAAATGTAAGAAATTTTTAAAAAGGTAAACATTGAGACTGCTTGCTGTGTAGATTTTCATGGTCATTAATAAACAGTTTATATAATATTTAGTTTGGGTTGTATGAATGAGAGCACTTTTGGTTTCAAGTAACAGAGGCCCAATTTGAATTTAATGGATATATACCAGGGTAGCTTTCATGAGAACTTATGATTCAGGGAAACTCACATTTTCTCTGTGGTGAAACGTGGAGTTTGAACAGCATCACAGACACCATCGGCCTTCATACTCGCTATGATCATTTATTCATGCTTCCCCGTGGCCACTGATGCCATTTATTCTTCCTCTGTGAGAATTTTGTTCATCCAGCAGGAAACATGGCCAAAGGAAGCTTCAGGCTCATGTGGTTGATCCAGATAGAAAAGACACATGTATTTCGAGCTGTGTGCGGTGGCTTACACCTGTAATCGCAGCACTTTGGGAGGCCGAGGCGGGTGGAACTCCTGAGGTCAGGAGTTCAAGACCAGCCTGGCCAACATGGCAAAACCCTGTTTCTACTAAAAATACAAAAATTAGCCAGGTGTGGTGGTGCACGCCAGTAATCCCAGCTACTCAGGGGGCTGAGGCAGGAAAATTGCTTAAACTCAGGAGGCGGAAGTTGCAGTGAGCCAAGATCGTGCCATTCCACTCCAGCCTGGGCAACAAAGCAAGACTCTGTCTCAGGAAAAAAAAAAAAAAAGACACATGAATTTCAATACAAGAAATCTGAGTAAAAGATGCCATGCAGCCTGATGATTGCCATCAGCAATCAAGTCTAGTGATGGCCCAGTGTGGGTCAATAACCCACAATGTGGACACTCAGGAAACTGGCAATTCCCATTCAAAACGTGCATTGGTGTTGTATTAGTTTTCAATTGCTGTGTAACAGATGAGCATGAACTTAGTGCTTAAAACAACACAAATTCACCATCTCACACTCTCTATAGGTCTGAAGTCCAAAATTGGCATAACTAGGAACTAGGTTCTCTGCTCAGGGTCTCACAAAACTGAAAGCAAAGTACCAGCCATGGCTGAGTTCAAGTGGAGCTCAGCATACTCTTCCAGTCCACCAGTCCACTGGCCCCTTCCCCAGCATCCAGTTCTTTTTAGGTGTAGGAATGAAACTCCTGTCTTCTTTCTGGCTGTCAGCAAAGAATTTCTTCCCACTTGTAGAGGCTGGCACTAGGCCCTGGCTATGTATCTCCTCCATGGGCAGTTTATAACATGGCTATTTGTTTATGTTCGGGCTAGCAGAAGAGGATCTCAATGATGCTTCATCTTCTTTTCAGGAGCTCACCTGATTCTTTTAATGGAGCTCAGATCCATTCAGGATAATCTCCCTTCTGAGTAACTCAAAGTCAACTGTTTAGGGACCTTACTTATGTCTCTAAAAAAATCCTTTTCGCATATTATATAACATACAAATTGGGGTGTTATTTCTTCATTTTCACTGGTGCTCCTCACACTCAGGAGAGGACATACAGACCTTGTCCATGAGAGATGGGGACACTGGGGGCTGTCCTAGTTTATTCACGTTGGTATAAGAAAATACCATAAATTGAGTAACTTATAAACAACAGAAATCTATTTCTTGCAGTTCTCAAGGCTGGGAAGTCCAAGATCAAGACACCAGCAGACGTGATATCTCATAGATGGCACCTTTTCACTGTGTCTGCACATGGTGGAGAAGGCAAGGCATTTCTTTGGGCTTTTTTTTTTTTTTTTTTTTTTTTTTGAGATGGAGTTTCACTCTATTGCCAGGCTGGAGTGCAGTGGCATGATCTCGGCTCACTGCAACCTCCACCTCCCAGGTTCAAGTGATTCTCCTGCCTCAGCTTCCCGAATAGCTAGAACTACAGGTGTGTGCCACTATACCCAGCTAAATTTTGTATTTTTAGTAGAGATGGGGTTTCACCATGTTGGCCAGGATGGTCTCAATCTCTTGACCTCGTGATCCGCCCACCTCGGCCTCCTGAAGTGTTGGGATGGTACTAATCCCATTCATGAGGGCTGCCCTCATGACCTAATAAACCCCTAACAAAACCCACCTTGTAATATCATCAAATTAGTAATTAAGTTTTCAACATATAAACCTGTGAGGGGCATAATTGATCAACCACAGCAGGGAAGAGTCATCTTAGTATTCTGCCTGCCACAGTCTACTTCCTGGACCCTGATGATTCGTATCCCTCACACAAGCAAATGTTATTCACCCTCTCCAAGCATTACAAAGAGTCTCATTCTATTATATTATCAGCTGAAAGTCTAAATTTCTCATTATCTAAAGTAGGTGTGAACGAGGCTACTGTGTGTAATTCATTAAATACAGTTCTTGGGCACAATTCCTCCCCACCTGTGGACATGTGAACCTAAAGACGTAAGGTATCTCCCCCCAACACTCCTGACATACAGTAGAGGAGTAGGCATTGTATAATAGTTAAACACATTTGGGCTTGGAAAAGCAGGCAAAGCGGCCGGGTACAGTGGCTCATGCCTGTAATCCCAGCACTTTGGGAGGCCGAGGTGGGTGGATCAGCTGAGGTCAGGAGTTTGAGACCAGCCTGGCCAACATAGTGAAACCCCATCTCTACTAAAAATACAAAAAATTAGCCGGGCATGGTGGCAGGTGCCCGTAATCCCAGCTACTCAGGAGGCTGAGGCTGGAGAATCGCTTGTACCCGGGAGGCGGAGGTTGCAGTGAGCAGGGATCATGCCACTGCATTCCAGCCTGGGTGACAATAGCAAAACTGTGCACATGTACCCTAGAACTTAAAGTATAATAAATATATATATATATATAAATAATAATAAAAAAGAAAACAAAAAGAAAAACAAAAAAAAAGAAAGAAAAAGAAAAAGCAGGCAAAGGAAGATGAGAAAGAGTGATTAGTCCAAGCTAGTTCTGAAATCCCCACAGGAAAATAGCTTTAGAATTTTTTATTAGGTTTCAAGGGCTGGGAGTAATCACCCATAGCTTTTGACTTCGTCCTCTAGGCTCTTGGCTCCATTCTTCCTTTCTTTATTAAAGAAGCAGCGTGTGTTTGCTGCTGAAGAGTTTCATTAGCCTTCTGTTGTTAGAATTTGGGGATCCAAGAGCCTACTTTAACTTCATCTTCTCTTAGTATTTTCAGTCTAAGCCAAGATTATTTCTGCTAAAACAATGTTCTCAAAAACTTTGTAGATCTTGTGTGAATTTCACTGGTTTCACTTCAGTAGTCAAAGGCATATCCCATAAGATTTTTGAGGTAATTTATTCTCCATCTTTGGCTTCCACTGAGATGACTGAGGGACAATACACTAAAGCCTCATAAAGGGCCACTTGTTTGTTTGAGAGGATCTGTGAGGGATATCCTTAGTACCTTGCAAAGACCCTTTGTGTTATTGATTGTTTTGACCTTTGATTTGTTTGATGTTTTAGCAAAGGTCATACAGTGACACAACAGCTTCTTCTCCATGTCAAGTTTCTGGCAGCCATATGAGAATTTTAGAATCTTTCACCCTCCAGAGAGCTTGAAAATTTCAAAATCATCTATTCCTTCTCCCTCTTTGTTTAACATTTCTTCCCTCAATTTCTCTCTCTCTTCATGATTTTATTATAAGTAGCAAGAGGAAACCAGGCAGCACCCTTAACACTATGATGGGAAATGTCCCTACCTAAGTTCATCACTTCAAAATTCTGCTATCAACATCGTATAGTTTCACCAGGGCTTCTGCCACTGTATGAGAAGGACGTCCTTTCCTTTGGGTTGCAGATTCTGTTTTTAGCTCTCGTAAGCATCATCCTTAAAATCCTAATTTCTATTAGCAGTTTGTTCAAGACAATTTAGATTTTCTCTTAGTATGCTACTCAAAATTATCCCAGCCATCACTCACTGCCTGATTTAAAAGCTGTTCCCAAATTTTAAGTGATCCCAAATTTTGGTATCAGCACCACTCCACTTCTAAGCACCAAAACACACATTGGTGTTCTTTTGATGTTATAATGAATTACTGAAAATGTAACAGTTTAAAATAACACGAAATTATTACCTCATGGCTTCTGTAGATCCGAAAGTTCAGGGGTAGCATAATTGGGTTGTCTTTCTAGGACCTCATAAAACTGAAATTAAAGTGTCAGCTGAGGCTCCTTTCTCATCTGGAGATCGGAGTTCTCATCTGATTTCATTTAGATGGTTGGCAGAATTCGGTGTCTTGTGTTTGTAGGACTAAGATCCCTATTTTCTTGCTGAGTTTTGGCCAGTGGTCCCCTCAGAGGCTTCTAGATGCTTCCTCCAGGTCTTAGTCATGTGGCCTCCTGTGTAGACAGTTTACAATGTACATGGCTGGTTGGTTTAGGCCTGCCAGAAAGAATCTCAATGATACTTCACTGTCTGTATTAGCCCATTCTCACACTGCTGTAGTATTCATACTACCTGAAATATGATAGTTTATAAAGAAAGGAGGTTTAATGGACTCAGAGTCCTGCCTAGCTGGGAAGGCCTCAGGAAACAATCATAGTGGAAGGCAAAGAGGGAGCAAGGCATGTGTCACATGGCTGCAGGAGAGAGTGTGAGCAAGGAAGTGTCACCACTTCCTTGATGTCACCATCAGATCTCATTAGAACTCGCTCCCTATCACAAAAACAGCATGAGAAAAACTGTCCGCATGATCCAATTACCTCCTACCAGGTCCTTCCCTCAACATGGGGATTACAATTCAAGAGATTTGGGTGGGGACCCAGAGCCAAACCATATCACTGTGTTCTGAATATCTCACATGGTTATGTCAGGGCCACCCTCAAAGTTAAGTGGTTAGCAACCTATTATGGAAGTGATATCCCATCATACTCAATGGTCTCAGCCACACTGAAGAGGAGGGAATTATATAGGGTGTGTGTGCTGTGGATGGGAGTCATGCGGACCATCTCAGATTTCTTCTTACTGCAGGTGGAGACAGTAGCACTTATTAACATTCTTCCTTTGCAGTGTGTCACTCTGCCTTAGGTGGGAATTTTGCTTTAAAGCCAGTACTATGGATATCTTTTAAGTGTCTGTTTCCAAACACAGTAAATTTCAAATAACCAAATGGCACTATCCAGCTTATTAGTCAAGGCTAAAAAAATGTCATTCCTAATTTGTCTCTTTTTCTCACACCTACTGTGTAATCCATTAGCAGGTCCTATCTTCATCCTTTAACCTAACCAGCATCATCTGCCCTGACCCCTGCAATAGCAGGGAAGTTCCTCCACTTCTGTTCTGGACTCCTTATGATCTACTACTCTCCATATTGCATCTTCTAAAAATGTCAGATATATCTTCCAATATAATCAGATAATGTAAATAAAATACATATTAAAAAAAAATTTTCCAGCCAGGCTCAGTGGCTCATGCTTGTAATCCCAGCACTTTGGGAGGCCGAGGTGGGTGGATCACTTAAGGTCAGGAGTTTGAGACCAGCCTGGCTAACATGGTGAAACCCTGTTTCTACTGAAAATACAAAAATTGGATGGGCATGGTGGCAAGTGCCTGTAATTTCAGCTACTTGGGAGGCTGAGGCAGGAGAATCCCTCGAACCCAGGAGGCAGAGTTTGCAGTGAGCTGAGATCGCTCCACTGCACTCCAGGCTGGGTGACAGAGAGAGACTCTGTGTCAAAACACAAACAAGCAAAAAACTTTTCTGATAACTACCTATTAAATTCAGAATAAAATCCAAACTGTTTACCATGGTTCACAAGTTTCTACTGTCTGGTCTTTGCCTACTTCGTCCCTAACATCAACTTTTTGTTACTCTCCCTACTTAACTGATTTACTCACTTCCAGCCACATTTTCCATTTATGCATTAGGATGATTACATATCTTTATCTTTATATATGAGACTTACAACCTTGTTCTTGACATGACTATTTCTTCATCATTCTAGTGCATTCTCTGACTACTCTACCTAAATTGCAATATCTCATTCACACTCTTTCCTGTCAAACTGATTAGCATTTATTTATCTTGTCCTTTTAAAAAAATAATTATTTACTACATCTTCCTAACCTATGTCCTCATGTTTGGAAGTCATCTCTGTTCCCAGAGAAGGACACAGTTCACTCCTGCACTATGATGTTTCACTCTACATCAAGAAGTAAGTGTTTGCTTCCAATCTGGTTCTCAAGACTTCACTACATGGACTGTCCTGCTAGCATAAGTCATACCACAGTTTCCTTTGAGGGGAAGTGGGGAATGATGGAAGTGATGCTGTATAATAGGAATACTGTATTGGTCCATTCTCACACTGCTCTAAAAATACTACCCAAGACTGGGTAATTTATGAAAGAAAGAGTTTTAATTGACTCATAGTTCCACTTGGGTGAGGAGGCCTCAGGAAACTCACAATCATGGCACAAGGCAAAGGGGAAGCAAGCTTACACCTTCTCACATGGCGGCAGGAGAGAGAAAAGTAGTGAAGGAAGAACTTGCCAAACACTTATAAAACCGTCAGATCTTGTGATAACTCACTGTCATGAGAACAGCATGAGGGAAACCATCCCCATGATCCAGTTATCTCCCACCAGGCTCCTTCCTCAACTCCTGAGGATTTCGGGGATTATAATTCGAGATGAGATTTGGGTGGGGTCACAAAGCCTAACCATATCAAATATAAACTTAAAAAAATTAGGTAACAAATATTAATGCAACATTTGTTTAAGATGCAAACTGAGTGTATGTGCATGTGAAGTTTGTTTAATTCCCTCTGTTATTTGTAGGATTTTTTGATCCATAAATACTTTTATTCACAGTTTATTACTGAATGTCAAACTTCATTTAATTTCAAGTCATGTTACATATAATCGAATGCACCTATCATATTTACATACTAAAATTACTTTGAATTTGAGATAGCTTTAAATTTTATATAGTAAATATTTAAACTTCTAAGCTCAGTAAAAATGTTTACTAATTTTTAAGGGCAAATATGTTTAAAGGAATAAGCAAGGAAATTTGCATTTCTTTAAACATTTATTGCAAGGTAAATTTCTATGCAAATAGGTAATAAAATAGCTGATCCATGTTCCATGAAGCATTATGTTATTTACTTAGACATTTTAAAATGCATTTATGGAGATGCAGTAGGTATATGGAGGTATGTGTGGGCATACATGCACATAAATATATAAATATGTCACAGTGATTTCAAACAATCTGATTTCAAGCCCTATTTTTGAGTACTAGTCATGGAGTTCACTAGTTGTGTTGCTTTTAGAAAGTTACTTTTCCCCTCTAGATTTGTTTTCTTATCTGTAAAATGGACATAATAACATCAAAACACAGAATTTTGTAAAGATACAACTTATATGGAAGTCCCTTGCTGGTGCTGCTCACATAATAAGCTTAGAGTAAGCAAATAATAAGAAATATAATTATAGTAAATTAATGGTTTGGAGATTATTAGTTTTCTATTAATGTCATAAGAAATTATCACAAATTTTAAACACCTTAACATAACACAAATTCATTATCTTATAGTTCTGTATTTCAGAATCCCAGCACAGGTATTACTGGGCTAACATTTAGGTGCTGGCAAGGTAAAGTTACTTTCTGGTAGCTGTAGGGGAGAATCTGTTTTTTTGTTTTTGTTTTCTTTTCTGCATTTGTGGCAGAATTCAGTTCCTTGCAACTACAGGACTGAAGTCTCTGTTTCCTTGTTCACTGTCAGCTGAGGTTTGCTCTCAAATTTTAGACGCCGCCCGCCCTTCTCAGCTCATGGCCCTTTGCTCCATCTTCGGAACCAGCACCAGAAGGCTGGATCTCTCTCATGCTCTGAATCTTTCCTGTCTCTTTTCTCACATGCTCTGCCCCACGCTACTGTCTTCCTCTTCTACTTGGAAAAGCCTGAATTGGACCTCATTAGGTCCATCTGGATAACCCAGAATATTTTGCCTAGTTTAAGGCATGCTACCTCAATTTTATGTGCAAGATTCCTTTTGTTATTTGGGGTAACATATTCTCAGGTTTGGGGGATTAAATGTTGACATCTTTAGAGGATATTATTCTACCTGTCGCAGGCACTATTCTGAAAAAGCTGCTGCACTTCTCAAAAGAAGACATTGATGCAGACAGGAAACATGAAAAAAAGCTCATCATCACTGGTCATTAGACAAATGCAAATCAAAACCACAAGAAGATACCATCTCACTCCAGTTAGAATGACGATCATTAAAAAGTCAGGAAACAACAGATACTGGAGAGAATGTGGAGAAATAGGAATGCTTTTACACTGTTGGTGGGAGTGTAAATTAGTTCAACCATTGTGGAAGACAGTGTGGCAATTCCTCAAGGATCTACGACCAGAAATACCATTTGACCCAGCAATCCCATTACTGGGTGTATACCCAAATGATTATATATCATTCTACTATAAAAACACATGTACATGTATGTTTATTGCAGCACTGTTCACAATGATAGACTGGATAAAGAAAATGTGGCATGTATACATGATGGAATACTATGCAGCCATAAAAAGGATGAGTTCATGTCCTTTGCAGGGACATGGATGAAGCTGGAAACCATCATTCTCAGCAAACTAACACAAGAACAGAAAACCAAACAACGCATGTTCTCGCTGATAAGTGGGAGTTGAACAACGAGAACACATGTACACAGAGGAGAATATCATCCACCGGGGCCTGTCAGGGGGTGGGGGGCTAGGGGAGGGATAGCATTAGGAGAAATACATAATGTAAATGACGGGTTGATGAGTGCAGCAAACCACCATGGCACGTGAATACCTGTGTAACAAACCTTCATGTTCCGCACATGTATCCCAGAACTTAAAGTATAATAATAATAAAAAAGCCACTGCACACCTTCATATATAGAATGCACTTAAAATATCAATTTAAATTATTTTCTTACTCTCTATACCCATAAGCATATATATTTCACTAACTTGAAATTCACTTTCATAAAATCAAATATGTATGTAGAAATCACTTAAGAGTGACAGCATCAACACTAAGCAATGAAAAAGATATAATTTAGTATCAGAATACATACACAGGCAGACTCTCTCACACACACATATATATGCATATATTTATAAACTTCCATTTATGCCTAAAATTAATATCCAGGTCTAATTGCAATGTGATTCTTATGTTATCTCTTTGGGCCTCACTTGGGAATTCTGAATATGATCAAAGGACACATCACAGTTATATTTGCAGCTGATGTTTATATTTCTCTTTTGTTTCCTAATCCTAAATTTTGAAGCATGTATTTGTCTCAAAACAATGTCCTTATCAGAAATCACTTCCTTTTCAAAGTTAATTATTTTTTACCAAGATTTCTCAATTTATTTGCCTATAGTTATAAATCTCTGGTGCTATATATGGGTTCTTCATTATCTGAATTTCTAAAGCTCTGTTTATATACTTTTTTCCCACTATTATCTGCTCCACAATCTCATCCCATCTGGAAATTTAAAGAGGAATGTTTTTCTGTTCCAAATTTGATAAAATTATGCCTGTCGCAACTGCCTTTGACCACAAAAGAACAATTTAATCTTTGTGCTCCAAAGCTAGGAGCAGAGTTATAAAGACTGACCTAGTTTTGTCAGAGAGAAAGCAACTTCTAGACTGACTCATACCTAGAAAGTATTTCCCAAGATACAGCAAACATTTATTCCACGTATAATTGCTTTGTCCCAGAATCAAACACCCCTGCTGACTGTAGCCATCTCGGTAATGCTGTTTAACTCTCCCATGCACACTTCTGTGGATCTTTGTCCAACATGGTTCTGTATTTTCACAAATGTAATTCTAGTCTAAAGAAGGATGCAATTTTCCATATAAGCCTATATGGCAACTTTCAGTAGCTAGTGATTAGCTAGTGATTTAGTTAGTTATCAATGACAAAATAACATTATAGGTTTTTAAAAATGACTGTTCACTATGTATAAAATAGATTTCATTGCTTAAAGGATAGAGTACCTAAATTCACTTAAAGTATCAATATAGTATTTATTCATTTTAATTACTTATGGATCTATGATTAGATTCATACTTGTCTTCCCCGTTTTCATTTGTAAGTTCCGCAATTGATATAAGCATTAAAAAATACTGAAAAAAACCTCTCTTAATCTCCTGTTCTATTCCTTGGATTTGACAGTTTCTATTCTCACTTCTTCTAATGGTCACCTCTGTAATTGTAAGTAGTATGTTTGTATACATTTATCATTTATGTATTCTATTTATCAACATAAACCCTATTGTTTTACTTTCTGCTGTGAGAGAGAAGATAGGTGTGTAACTTACACAATCTTGTCTTTCTACCTTCCCATTCCCTTCCTTTTTTTTTTTTAGATATATCTTTGGTTTTTATTTACTTTTTTCACTCTTATAAATCTGAATACTATGTTCAAATGTAATCTTGATCCACCAGATTTAGATAATATATCTTTGCTCGTTAGATGAAATTCTAAAACGTGTACAACTATTTCTCTGTACCTTTCCTTCCCTCTTCCTCTCAGCCTGGCAACTACATTGTTTCTTTTACCATGTCAACATTTATAACATTTACCTTTCTTTATATAGCTATAATTATTTCATGCTGTTTTTGGTTGACTCTGAAAAATAAAATGTCATAAACACTTTCTATTATAATACAGTGATGTAAATATAACCTTTTAAACAGGAATATTATTGAATTTGTATGGGACATGAAATCTACTTTCTCTAAAACTTACTCCTTTGAAGGAAGTTGGTCCAACACCCAAGACTAATTGGAATCATTTTTTGAATACTACATTAACTGAATAAAGTCATGTTACCTTCTAGTTTAATTCATATTTGGACCATAAGTTACATGACTATATTTTTTTCTAAAATTTTTCATTTCTATTGTCAATCAAAAAGTGTAAATCTTTCTTTACTACATCTCTTATGTCATAAAATCTCTTAATTCTGCTAATTATTAACAAGTGATTATTAGATTGATTGTACCAGTCTGTTGTAAAATGTGATCTCAACATTTATTTTCAAAGCCCTGCTGGGTGAGATCCATTGTTTCTTCAATCTCATAGCACATAATTTCCTTCATTTTGGGTTTTTTTTTTCCATTAAGCTTGCATTCCCCCCCACCGTGAATGCAGATTTTACTTTTATAAAACTAGCTTTTTTGCATGATATTTAAATGAACACTGGAGAGAATTAGCTGGACAGAATTTTTTAAATGCTCATCTATATTCCTCTAGGTTTTTAGTACGGATGTTGAAAATTTTGACAACAATAAAATTTAGCTTTGAGACTAGTATCCTTATTTTTAGCGGTCTGATGTGTGATTGAGCTGGATGGGTGACATGCACCTGTAGTCGTAGCTACTTGAGATGCTGAGGCAGGAGGATCCCTTGAGCCCAGACATTTGAGTCACTGAGTCCAGCCTGGGCAACATAATGAGACCCCTTCCCTGAAAAAATGAAAACGAAAGGGTGTGAATTAATGTGTTGATGTGCGCCACCTCTATTTGAAATGCATTTTAAATGTAAATTAATCTTCTGTATTGATCCTTTGTGTTTTATAGTATTCTAACATACTTTATATTTTTGCCTATCATTCCATGATATGTATATTTCAATTCTATCTATACGTTATTCTATTTAATAATAATAACAATAATAACAATAATATTATTTATTATTTAATAATAATTATTAATTAGAGCAAATATGGTATCTATTTACAAGTCTTATTTCTTATTTGCTAACTCATCTTCTTAAACATGGAGTATCTCTGGGGATACTTGTATATAGAACTTTGCATTTGTGTATTTTCATATTTCCTCTGAGATTCAATTTCTAGTATGGCCATTTTTTTTCCTTTTGTGCTTTAGGTTTTCCCTGGCATCTGATTGGGTCCTTTCGGGGCTCATCACTATTGAGAAAGGAAGACTGTTAATAGAAAAGATGGTTGTAATCGTGGAAACTATAGTAAATAGCAATATATTGTGTACTTCAAAATTGCTAACAAAGTAAATAAGTGTTCTCACCACAAACAAGGTATGTGAAATTATGCACATGTTACATATTTCAAAACATCATGTTGTACAATTGTATAACTATATACAGTTTTTATTTGTCAATTAAAAATGTTTAAATGAAGTTGGCTGCTTGGCTTTCCCCTGTTGTGACCACACTTCTCTCTGTATTGTGGTGATGTTAGCAGTATGCTCTATCTATGGAGGAGTTGTGTGTGGACATGTGGTTTCCCTTGATCTTGTGTAGGCTGTGATCAGGCTAATGAGTCCCTTCTCTAGGGGACTGGCTCTGGCGTTCTTACCTCCACCTGGAAGGTGATCACTCATCCTCTTCAGACAATTCTTCCATCTGGGAACAAAAAACATAGAAGCCAGGGTGAGGGGTGAGATCAGCCAGTCATGTATTATTATGCAAATGGGGATTCCATGGATTGCCCTTGTGTCTGCCACATCTCCCACACCTGTAGGAGACTGAGCAACTTGACCCCAGGACTACCCTTTGGTTCCTCAGAGCTGAAGCCCCTTGCCTAGTAATGCCCCAACTGTATTGAGTCTAGCCCTGCCTAATGGTCACTGTTGTTCCTCTGACTCATAGAGTAGCACATGGAAATTTAGAGTACATGGATGACCAGCATGAAGATTTATGGTCTTTTTGAAATTATATTTTAAAATTTGTTTAAATATTTTTATTCAGAAAAATTTCACACTTAAAATATGCAAAATTCTCTCATTTTCCCAGTAGTTGGAAATATAATTGCATCAAATCTCCCCTCTCCCAGCTATAGACCCTGGACCTAGACTGTGCTGCAACATTGGATGGTCAGGTAACTCATTTAAATAGAGTAATGGGCCTGAACAGAATCAGTCTTTTGAGAGTGTTAGCATAGCAACCAAAAGCAAGTTATAAATTTGGTAATTTACAGCAATTACTTGAGAAGGTCTTTTCCCCACCTTCCCAAATCATTTAACCCTTAATAGCTAGCTCTTCAAACCTCACTCTCATATAAAGTCTTGAAACTTGTTTGCATATCTTGCTAGCGCTTCTCTTAGCTCCTCTCACTCAAAGGCTCCCCCTTATCTTCTTTGTTATAAAGCTAGCCCCACCTATACCCTCCTCACTTCCCCAAACTCAGATTCTGTCTCCATCTTTTCAGTCTCATAATTTTTTATCACAAAATGTTGAACATCTTTCTAGCCTCAAAGCAAGCAAAGTAAAAGCTCCTCTTAGATGTCAAGGAAGGAGGGGGAAGGAAGACAATTCACACATTAATATACTGTACAAGAAGAACACAGACAAGCTGCAATGACCAAGATAGCCATCACCACATGGCACTCTTTTTCCTCTAAGTCTTTATTCATTAGTTATATTCAACAAATCAAATTCATAGCCAAGGTGTATTTGCTCATCAACTGAATCAGCCTCTGGAAATTATGCAGGAGAGAGCCATCTCTCTCTCTCTCTCGGGTTAATTATAATGCGGCAAGGTCCACTTGCACGCACTAGGACCTCTGTGTTCTTAAATTTATATTTCTACCAATAGCATATTTTCCTGTTTCACCAGCACAATAGGTTGAAAGAAAAGAGAAGGATAGCTCACATAAAGGGTGGTGAATGGTATTTCTCAGTCTCTTTTTTCTACTCACTATTTTAAAACACCCAGGACCATTCTACTACTTTCCCCAAAAATCTCCTAAGCAGATTCCTAAAACAGTACATTCAGCTCTACTTGTACTTGCTGCCCATAGAACACCGTGAACGTGCATTACAACCCTTATGTGTGTGTTTCATCAAGCCACTAGGATAACTGTGGTCATGTTTTGTTGAGAATTGCTGTGAACATACCACTAAGATTGGTGTCACTCATCAGCACTAAAAGGCCAGTGGGATGCTATTACCATTGTGATGTGCACATCGATAGTGCTGTTGCTATTTTCTTTTGACACATGTGCTCCCTGGATGCCACATTACTGTCCAGTGCATTCACTGCAATGTAATAGAGAACATCCATTCACCAAACGAGCAGTTCCAAAATTGTGATATTTTTGTGTCTGTAAAGAGCAGTTCTTTGCTTGGTTCTGTGTTGTGCATATATATATATGTATATCAAATTATATACATATTTATAATGAATTATATATATATTTAATTTACAACAAATTATATATATATTTAATTTACAACAAATTATATATATAACAAATTTGTTGTTATTTTTTCTTTTTTTCCTCTGGAGAATTAGGCATGAGATCATGAAAGACCAAAGGATGGACTGAATCTTAGTGTTACAAAGCTAAGTAACAGACACTATTGTACATTCTAGAATTGGTCCTCAAACAAAAAGCTCAGTTTTCTAAGGAGAGCTGTTGAGGGAGAGGTGAACCAGGCTACTGAACAGACAGCATGGTTTTAAGAAAGAACTGCCTTTCGAGTTCCCTGACTGGCATAGGAACTGAGCCCCTTACTGGTGTTGAAATGTCTTTGTAATGAACTTTCTGGATAGAAAGTGGCTAATGTTTCAAATGCCAACATTTTGTGAGCTAATACTTTAAATTTTCATAATAGCTCAAGCCTTTCTCATTATACCTCAGGAAGCCCTTAGATTATGGCAATAGTTGTATTTATTGTTAGTCTCACTCTCTCTCTCTTTTTTTTTTTAGACAGAGTCTTGCTCTGTCGCCCAGGCTGGAATGCAGTGGCACAATCTGCATTCACTGCAACCTCCACCTTATGGGTTCAAGCAATTATCCTGCCTCAGCCCCCTGAGGAGCTGGGATTACAGGCAAGCCCTACTATGTCCAGCTACTTTTTGTATTTTTAGTAGAGACGGAGTTTCATCATGTTGGCCAGGCTGGTTTTGAAGCCCTGACGACAAGTGATCAGCCCGCCTTGGGCTCCCAAAGTGCTGGGATTACAGGCATGAACCACTGTGCCTGCCTAGTCTCATTCTTTAATGTGTTTCATGAGAGAGCATTTCTCTGAGTTGTCCTAACTATATTAGTAAAAATTTGGTAGAAATTTGTGGGCTGCTGATTACATACTATGTCTCTATTTTTAATGTCCTCATTAAAAAAAGAAAAAAAAAAGAAGTTCTTGGCTTACATCAAAGGGGGCACATATCTTTAAATTCTGTGGGAGCTACTCTTCTCTTAAAGTGAAGTTCATATCTCTAGATGAGATCCTTTATAGTGAAGACTTTGCAAGGCCAGTCATGGCTTGTTCTTCTGATGATAATGTACAACTAAAATAAAGCAGCACAGTATTTTCTACAAAGAAGTATTTCATGCTTTTATCGTTATATTTAAATTAAAAGTAGGAATATACCTAGGGCTAGAATCTATTATTCAAAAAGATCTGTCAAACAATACAAATTTTAAAAAGCAGCGCCAGGTGTTAAAAATGACTTCCTGTGAGCAAAGTGTGAAGTTTATGACAAAGTTGATAGCAGTGATTCTACTTGATTTTAGGACTTTTTATATTTTGCCTATTGCATTTATGATTCTTTAGTAATAATACATTACAATTTGGTGTTATACTTTTTATTAATTTACTCTATTCAGATTTATTTTCTACAATGTTTATATTTTTTTCTACATTGTATCAATATCTTCCAAAACATACTCAGTTATATTAGACAGAATATATGTTAAGTAGTAAATATGTGAAGCTACTATGTTTCCTGTTAGCTATATTATATTGAGCAAAATAAATAGAAGTGAACATACAACACTTATGTAATGATTGATGGTTTCTATTAATAAGAATTGAGAAGGTTTTATAAAAATATCTAGCACAGTATCTGGAAAAGATTTGGTGCATAATAAATGTCCCTTCTCTTATCCTATGGCTTTATAATAAAAACAAGAAAGAATGTTAATCAGAGCGATAAAATTTTACACTAGGAAAGTAACCGTTTCATCCAGTCACAGTTTTTAGCCTCAGGCAAAGTACACATAAAAATAAATCTTTATTTAGTTCATCTAACTGTAAAAAACCAGTACTCTATACTTAACACTTCTTGGACAAAATTTCTCGTAATTTAAGAGAATGTAGTCTGTTTTCTGGACTAAAACCATAGGTAATAAATTGTGTAAATTTATAGAGTTTGAAATTATACACCAAGTTTTCTTGAGATAAGAATAAATTGAATAGAACCATGATAACCTATCATTTATATTCCTCTATTTACAACCTAAATATTCTATACTACATTTGGTAGTTACACATTATTCCCTTACCAATACTCTTCACTCCACTACATTTTAGTAGTTCTCCAAAACAAACTCAAGTGTAATAATAAGTTTGTTATTTGTACTTTACAGTTCAATAGCTGCAGAATCAAATAGGAATGATTTCTTGTTTTCTTAATGTAAATTTTAAGAATATATATAAATATTTTTGTTAAATTTAAGAGGATCATTTATTTGAATTGCATAAAGAAAAATACAATTTAAAAGTAAATTTTCTTGAACTAAATGATCAGTGTTTTTTGAAGCATGTAATGAAACTGCACCTCTGTCCTTATTTTATGATTAATACATAAGTTAGTTTTAAATATTTAAACAAAATATACACTTGCTTGTTTATGGACTAAACATTCAGTAGCTTTTTCTTAAGCCAAGGATATTTTGCAAGTAACACAGTAAAATGTATTAAAGAATTCAAATTTCAGATTGTGGAAGAAGCTTCATTTGAATTCAATGAAAAAATTTTGAATTTATAAGGCATATCATTCTCTTAAATTTTCTTTCTGACAAAATAGAAGAAAATCGCTTATGTTAAAGCAAAATTGATGCTTTAAACCTGGAAGTTTTAAATATAAAATAGTTTCATAATTTAACATTTGTAAATACTTAGGGGTATGCTGAAAGTAATTTAGCATGAAAACATCAACAGAATGTATTATTATTATTCACTTTTAAGACTGACAGAATATAACAATATCAAAGATGGAAGTTGTATGATTTATAGTATTGTTCTCATCTGTCAAATGCATAATTTTATAAAAAGTATACACTGAGATATTTACAGTGTTTATTTTGACATTTTCTAATATACCATAATTAATGGATATATATAAAACAAAGTGATAGAAATTAATAGGTAAATAAAATACATAATGCTACTTAGCTGTTCTTTGTATCCTTTTCTAAAGAATTACCAGGGACATGTATCAAAATGAACCAGCACCTTAACTGCATTTTTTCTTACAGCATTAGATCAGAGGGATATTTTCTAAATAATACAAGTAGATTCATTAAGTAGATTTTTATCGCCCCTTAAATCAAATTTAACTAGTCGAAATAATTCAGTTTATCCTCATCTAACATACAAAAAGAATAAAAAAGATATAGATTTTATAAGATAGGTCTATCATCTATCATCTATTTATCTGTATCTATAACATCAATTTAATCTCTCCAAGTGACTTTGAAAGCAAGCTACTTTTTTCTACAGAAATTATTTTTATCTATTTTTCCTCCCATTTGTAAACTGATGAGGGTAAATTATATTTCCTTAGACAGCTGAGATACTATAAGTCTAAAATTATAGCCATTTTAGTTATATGAGAAACACAATTACCCGTCCAAACACCAAGAACAGACTTAAAGGCACAAAGAACAGCAAAAGTGAGACTTTTTAATAATGGTCTTGCAAGAGCAGTATCTGGTGGGCGGGCACACCCAGGGCAGTCACAATGGGTAATATATCTCCTAGCACACAAGTCCCTCCCCGAGTTCCTCACTGATCAAGTACTATGGGGTTACAATCTTCCCCGACATCGCCTAAGTTTCATTATCCCCCTTCGAAAGTTATACCCAAGTCCACTTCTGCTTAAGTTTCGATTTCCCAATGATGAAACTTTCTTCCCTTTTGTGAGCTGACTCCTCCTCTACATTCTGTTCACCTACTGTGACCTAGGTGCATGAGCCGTGTGATTTGTTACATTTGCAGGCTGGCTGCCAGTACTTAAATTTACCATGCCTTGAAGTGGACCATTTAAAATGTTTTCTCACAAATTCCCTCCTCTTTTCTATTTACTTCCTTTGGTCTTATTTTCATCTAAACCCTTTTGGTCCTCGAATTGCTCTAGAAGTTTTTTACTTTCTTCCTCATAGGAGACTGAGTTTAATTTGATTTCAAATGGTAGCAGGTTATTCTGTCAGTAACTCATGGGCATTTGTTTATTCATAGCTATTTCAATTAATCTCTGTGCTAGTCTCCTCACACAAGGGATAATATAACATCCCACTGCTGTTAGGACTCCTGCCACAATTATGAGAGATGTAAGAACTGAAGCTACCACGCCTTTCCATTTTCCAAACCAACCTTCTTGCCAACCCATAAATGGGTCATCAATTCCAGCATTTTGTGTCATTTCATTGGCTAGAGTTGTCAGTCCTTGTAAAGCTTTTCTGATGGTCCCATCTGGGGCAGTATTGTTGGGAATAAAAGTACAACACTTCTCACCCAGCATAACACATAGGCCTCCTTTTTCTGATAGTATGTCTAGTGCAAGCCTGTTTTCCCAGGCCATTCGGCTGGTGGCATCTAGCTGGCTAGCCACCCCTTCGAGGGTTTCCAGAGTATAACTGATGAATCTCTGTTGATTATAATAGATGTAGTTAATCCAATCCACATCCTTATTAATAGTCGACCACCAGAAGAGTGCTGACTCAAACCCAGCAGCTATTTGGTTTCAGGCCTTAAATTCATTAGGTACCCACCTAAGGACTCCTATTGAGTCAACATATAGATTGGGATCAAAATAATTTATTAAATCTCTCCAGTTTCAGTGGCCATGTGTATTTTCATGTATCTTGTGGAATGCCAGGGTTAAGGGAATGGCTAATTGGACTAAAGACAAGTCCCGGTCCAATTGGACAGTAACAGGTTACAGCAGCTCCCTTTCCCACAGTACCACCAGACATCAGCCTGGGGTATATGGAGAGCTTGTAATTGCCATTGCTTGACTCACCAGTCACGTTTCGGATGTGGGTACAAGTTGAGAGTTCTCCCATGGGCTTACTGAACTCTGCCCCCTGCCTAGAGAGGCAAGAGGAGTGGTTCATAGTCCCTATAGAGAACAAAAGGATTGTTCTGGAATCCAGACTTTGCAATGCAGAAAGAACAATGACAGACTCTTACAAGTCTCATTTCCCCATTCATCCTTGTTCTGGTATACAGCCAACATGCAGTGTGTTCCTTTAGGACTGGGATTCCATCCTAGGGTAAATGGAACCGCCTCTACCTGAGGTTGTCCCGCAGCACACATGTAGCAGTTACTCTTGTTGAGAGCTTGTACCGAAAATTTGATCCATTCAACCCAGATATTCACATCCCCATACCTTGTTTCAATTTTTAAGGTTTGCCTTAAATCCTTTATCTCAATTATTTTTACCTTTTTAAGGTTATTATTTGGTAGATTAAGTGTTTATTAGGGCCTGGGGATGGAGTAGTCCCAGGCAAATAGGAGGCTGAGTTCTTGATTAGTTTGAGAAAAAATCACCTAGAGGGTCTTTTCCTGTGATGTCTGCCCCTAACCCATATACCCGAGATGCTACTTTTGGTTCTTGGTCTGGAATGGGTGGATTGTCAATGGTGATGAGTATAGGATTGCATTCTAAATTCTGGCAGTTTTTTGGCAGGGAACACTTGGACAGATGTAGTTTAATCTTCAAGGGTCTCCAGCTCAGAGTTACCCACTTCATGTTTACTGTCTAGCCCTTAAACTGGGTAGTCCACCATACATCATTCCATCTGGAGCATGGTGATGCCCTTACTGTAACCTGCATTTGGCTCAGGGCAAAAATATTTATCTGCCTACGAGAGCTGTCTCTGATTTTCTATATTCCCAGAAGGTAAAACCTGGAAGGCATCAAATCTCTTTTTTTTTTTTTCTTGAGACAGAGTGTCGCTCTGTCGCCCAGGCTGGAGTGCAGTGGCATGATCGCGCCTCACTGAAACCTCCACCTCCTAGGTTCAAGCGATTCTCCTGCCCCAGCCTCCCAAGTAGCTGGGACTACATGCACGTGCCACCACACCCGGCTAATTTTTTGCATTTTTAGTAGAGACAGGGTTTCACCGTGTTAGTCAGGATGGTTTTGATCTCTGGGCCTCATGATCTGCCCGCCTTGGCCTCCCAAAGTGCTGGGATTCCAGGCATGAACCACCGTGCCTGGGCGGCACCAAATCTTACAATCTGGTGTGCTACCATCTTGGTCACATTAATCACCAACCTGACTGGGTAGGGAGGAGTCCCCTGCCAGTTTCCATTGTTACCTTCTGCTCTTTGTATAGTAGCCCATCCCAGCCATATTAACTTCCAGAAATGGGGCCAGCCCATGTTTTCTTTTTAGATTTTTCTCAGAGTTAATTTCAAGGGTTCCTCAGGTGACCCGTGCACTTTCCACTGGTCTTTTCCCCTCCTTTCCAGGGTTTCTCTTACCAGTCCCTTGACTCAAGTATACTGAGCTCACCCCTGTTCCACTGTTCACACAGCTGTCTCAGTGGTCAGGAGCGCTTGATAGGGACCTTCCCAGTTTGGGTGGAGCTTGTCTTCTTCCCAAGTCTTAATCAGCACCAAGTCGCCGGGCTGAAAGTGCTGAACCTGAACTCTAGAGGTGGAGTTTGAGTCAGAAGTCCTTTTAACCTGAGGGATGACAGGGTGGAGGATATGGTCAGTATACAGTTTCTTAATAATTTGTTCTTGGTTTCCGTAGTAAGAAGATCTGTAGCCCTGCCCAAATATGGGAGTCCATATCATAACCCATAGAAGGACAATCCCAAGTCTTTTCTTGGGGCTGTCCTAATGCTAAGGAGTGCTATTGGGAGACATTTGGCTCAAGGCATCTTAGTTTCTAAGATTAGATTGGTGATATGCTTTATGAGAGTTGATTTATTCTTTCTACCTTTCCAGAGGAAGGGGGATACCAAGGGGTGTGATAATCCCAACTAATTTGTAAACCTTCCATAATTTCCCTTAACACCCTTGAGGTAGCTTCCTTTCTAACTTCATGCAGTTCAAAGAAATCACTTCTCTTCTAACAAAGGGCAGCCTGAAAGTTCAGGCTGTAAATCACAGATAAACAGCTTACGCACAGAAGGAGGGGTGGGAGAAAGACTCCTGGGTAATCACCAACTTCACACTCATAAGATGTGCTCCAGTAAAATAAGGCTTTAATAAGCACATTCGTTTCCCTTTAGGCACACTAAGATAGGGAAGCTAAAAGAGGACTTGGGCAGATGCCTGCAGCTGCAAGGAGATGTCGGGGAACAGACACAGAAACTCTGCCCTCCAGATAAGCAACCCAAAGGAGGGTTGTATGGTGACATGCAAGGTTCTAATAGCCCATTTTTAATCAAACCCTCTATTTCTGGTTGGAAGTCTTTTCTCCCTTCAATGGAAATGGGATATTGTTTTCTGCAAACTACTTTTACTGATTGCTTTAGTTCAATCTATAAGGGTGTGATTTTTAACCCTCTCCTGTTGCCTTCCCCAACCCACACAGGGGGATTAATTTTTTCTTTCCTCCTCCTCTGTTAGGAGGCTCATCTTTACTTATATTTGTCCTTCCTCTATTCCTTATCCTAAACCCAATCTCACACTCAGTCTCTACCTAGGAGGTTAGTTCCTGCTTCATGAACATATAAGAATGGCCCGTCAATTTGTTTTCATCCCAATCTAAGTAACATTGTCTTGACTATCAGAACTGGAAATCCCTCCCCTTTCACCCCTCATACTGCCAATTTTTCCTAGAGAGTTCTGTAACCCTTGGTTGGTGAATTAGGGAGGAGCGAGCCTCCCCAGCATTAACCAAATATGTCATTTCTTCTGCCTCTGGTCCTACCTTCAAATTTATCAAGGGTTCCTGGTGGGACCTACTCAGGAGGAACCCCTGAACCCCCCTAGTCTTCATTAAGGGTCATGAGGGGGATCACCTTTTCTTCTTTTTTTCATTCAGGACATTCTCTCTTAAAATGCCCTCGCTTTCCACACTGGTAACATCCACTTATAAAAAGTAAAGTAGAGGTTGCTCTTCAAAGACTTTCCTCCCCGTCTAATTACGAATAAATAGTAACTTCTCTTAGAAGCAAAATTTATTCAAAGACCTGTGCTAACATTCTTAAATATCTGCTAGCCCTAATAAAGAAATCAATGTACTTTATGTTCTTAGCTCCCACAATTTAGCCTAAATATTTGCCCTGGTATGCTTATACTGGTCCAAGCAAGCATTAGGTCATAGCCTGTTCCTCTTCCTTATTTAAAAGTGTTTTTACCTTTCTCAGCATTCCGCAAGTTACTTCCTCCTTCCTTTGCTCTCCTCTACCTTTTCCTCTTTTAAAAAGTTCTAAGTTGCTAGCCAATCAGGACAAATACGGAATGTGAGGTCCCGTTCCAGCCAATGGAAACCGGACACAGCAGTAGGGTGGATGCATCAGGTTATAAATGACCCTGTCTCTTTTGTTCAGTGTACTCTCCTGGCAAAACTGCTGGCAAGTGTACCCTTTCTGCAGGAAGTAAAAATGGCCTTACTAAATAAATTATTTATGTTCAAGTGCTATTTCTTTACGGCACTGAGAAACTAGTATTTCAAACATACTCATGGTCTTTTCCCTGCATCTCCCTTCTTTCTCTGTGTCAAAATCCATCACTCCCTTGTCTCCTTCCAGTGGGATCTTGATCTAACCTTTTTCTGACTACCTTTTCCACAGTGGAAACCATGATTTTCGCTTTTTGTTTCTGCTTCTCTTCCTCTCTCCTTACAAAGACATGAGCTTCTCTCAGGAATTCCTCAATCAGTTTTTTATTCCATCCAACAATCTTTTGCAGTTTCTTTCCCTTCTTCCTTATGTAGCCTCATCAGCCCTTTTGTGGCTTTACCAACAGAGGCCCCTGCTGGACTTACAACCTGTTAGTAAATCAACAACAAAACCTTTTTTTAAAAAATATTTTGAGTCTCTATCTCCAGAATGGAGTGCAGTGGCGCAATCTTGGCTCACTGCGACCTTCACCTCCCGGGTTCAAGCGATTCTCCTGCCTCAGCCTCCCGAGTAGCTGGGACTACAGGCACGTGCCACCACATCCAGATACTTTTTATATTTTTAGTAGAGACGAGGTTTCACCATGTTGGCCAGGATGGTCTTGATCTGACCTCGTGATCCGCCCACCTAGGCCTCCCAAAGTGCTGGGATTACAGGTGTGAGCCACCATGCCCGGCCCAACAACAAAATCCTAACGGTCATCTTATCCATGTACCCTTCTATAACCTGAATTCTTTCTACCGCCTCCTGACAAACAGTCATCTAGTCTTTGCTGTAGGCAAACCACTACTCCTCAAACAGCTTGATCCTAAACTCCCCTCCACATCCTTTTCTCACTTGCTTCCCCCAGTTCCCAGGCTCTGTCCCTCCTCATTGGCCACACTGCACCCTTTCCTTGTACCTCCTTGTTGCTTGAGCCTCTAGAACCTTCCCCCAGCCCTGCCACACTCTCCATATACTCTCACTTCCTCTGGTACTCTTTCTTCCTTTTACAATATTTTCCTCCCCGTCTCACCTTCTGCATCTCTCTTTGATCTCTGTCATTTCCAGTCTCTTTCTCGCTCATTTTCTTCTTCTATTTCACCCTCTCTTCCTCCCCTGTTTCCTTTCTCCCTTTCCCAGTTTCTCTTTTCTTTCTTCTTTGAGGGGGAACATGGGGGCTAATTCCTTGATCCAGCAGAGAGCGGAACCTATGTCTTCTTGTGAGGATGGGGTTTTGGTATTCACATGGAGAATTAAAGCTTGGCATGCCCAATCGTCATCTGAGCCAAACTTAGACCAGAAGACTGAAGGCTTACAAGTAGAGTCTTTGGGCCAGATAAAACAGCAATACTTTATCATGTTTTGCTTTTCCTTGTCCCTGGTTCAAGGCTTGTCCCCTTCCAAACCTGCAACATTCTCCCCAAAGGACTGTCCAGGGTAATGCCAGAGGGACTCTCTTTGGCTCCCTCTTTCCTTTGTCCCCTAGACCTAAAATTCCTGTCTCCCATTTTCGGCCAGTCTCTGTGTCCGAGTTTTTCCCTGTGTACTCAGCCCCACTTACTGGAGGTTTCTTGCACACCCGTGTGTACTCAACCCCCACTTACAGGAATTTTCTTGCATATCCCGAGATCTCTGAAAATGCCCAACCACCAAGGCAGTACTTGCAGTCCAACTTTCCTACCTTGGCTGATGCAAGAGGTTGCCTTCGTTGCCACGGTGCCTGCTTTTCTCCCTGTGTCACCTCCACTGTCTCCTGAATAACAGTCTCCAGTTGATCTATGGTTTTGTGGGGAGCTGGTACTGCCCAGACAGAGTAGGCCACCTAAATCGGGTGGGACGCGTCTCCCCTCTCAGCTGGAGTCCCACTCCACACAGGCACAGAGATCCCGGACAGGCCCCCAGGTTTGTGAGAAGCACAGTCACGTGTCCAAACCCAAAGAATGGACTTAGAGGCACGGACAACAGTGAAAGTGAGACTTTTTAATAACTGTCTTGCAAGACTGGGTCTCTGGTGGAAGGCACACCTGGGACAGTCACAACTGGTAATTTATCTCCTAGCATGCAAGTTCCTCCCCCAGTTCCTCATTGGTTGAGTACTATGGGGCTACAATCTTCTGGGATGTCACCTAAGTTTCATTATCCCCCTTATAAGGTTATACTGTGGTCCCCTTTCCCACTTAAGTTTCGATTTCCCAATAAGGAAAATTTCTTCTCTTTTATGAGCTGACCCCTCCTCTACATTCTGTTCACTTATCGTGACCCTCTAGGTGCATAAGCTGTGCGGTTTGCTACATTTGCAGGCTGGCTGCCAGTACTGAGATTTATCATGTCTTGAAAACAGGCCATTTAAAATGTTTTAATGTTTTCTCACAGTTATTACTGTGACATATACTTTTGTAGCTGTAAAATAAACACCTATGTAAGGGTAGTATTTTTATAATATTTATATACATCCCTTCACTTAATAGATACATTCTAGTAAAGTTACGTGAAAAGCAATTTTGATGAATCTTATTATTTCTAGAATTTTTTATTGTTCATATGAAAGGACTTCTATGAAAGCCAAAACTAATTTTAATAGAAAAAAACTAGTAGCATCTTACAAAATCTTTACAGAAAAAATAGAATTTTAGCATTAATATATAAACTTTTTGTAACTATAGTTATATTTCCCCAAATTCTGAAAATTTCTTATCAAAATTGTCTACATTATATGCAAGTATTTCAACTTTTAAACATCTTAATTTTGCGATTCATTTAAATCTATCAAAATTGTAGCTACTGTAATGAATTTGAAATGAGTGAAAAACTAAATATTATGAAAAAGAAAGAAGATGTAATATGATGTCATATATTCATGTATAATTTCTTACATGCATGGATAGTGGAAAAACATCTGTCTCCATTTACACAGTATTATATATATGTAGCAAAATTATGAAAATTGGATTCTACTAAAAGAAAATTATTCACTCGGTTTTTGAAATTACCGTTCTTTATCATTGTCTTGGACCAATAACTAATGAACTAACACCAAGGCATAAAAGAGGATTATTAAATACTTATATATGTATATATATATACGAATATATATACACACACACACACACACACACAAACGCACACACATACATGTGTACACACAAGGAATAAACATTTTATTAATTCACTATATGCTACTCTAATTTCTGTCCCTTTTCCCTATGAGGCATCAAAAAGCAGCTTGCAAAACAGAAATTCTCAAACTATAATGGAACATATATTATTAATTTCACTAACAAAAGCACATTTTTAGATTTGTATGCCATAAAAGACTGAAGATGCAATCATAGACAACTTCAAGAATTAATGGGCCTTAATTATTATTGATGTAAAAGCCTAATGTACATAACAAAACATGCTTCTTGAAAGAATTTAAAAAAATTAGAGTTTAGTTTCTGGATGGCCATAGAAAAATTATGACTGTTACCTCAGGATGGTGGAATCAGGAATGTTTTCATTTTTTTCTTTGGGTCACTGTGTTTTCTAATATTTCTGTAGTGACTGTGACAAAGCTAACAATACAAAAAATAGTTTATTTTTACTTTTGTGCCACGAGCTTTTTCCCTGAGAATGCTGAGTATTAGCTAATATCACACTACAGAAATCACATTTCAATTCAACTGTATGCCTTCAGCCAAATATAAATCTAGAAAGGAAGGCTTAAGGAAACAAATGAATAAAACTAAATTGATAAAATGATTTCATACATTTTGAAAGCTACTTAGGGGCATATTTTGACCTAAAAATTAGCAAACACCCGTGTCCCAATCAGACTACAAAGAGTAATTTATCTTTGTGTCTATAAGGCAGATGATACTAACAAGTTAGGGCTTAAGGCATTATGGTCACTAGACTCAGCAAAATCAGGATTCATATCTGATTTTCTCAAATAAGCGTCTTTGATACCTCAAATTAGTCATTTGCACCTTTGTGAAACTCAGATTATTCTTTCTATAACATTAATAAAATGGTAGCAATTGTTTAGAAGGCATTTTACCTGTCCTAAAAATTAATTAAAATAATGTATGTGGCCGGGGGCGGTGGCTCACGCTTGTAATCCCAGCACTTTGGGAGGCCAAGGCGGGCGGATCATGAGGTCAGGAGATCAAGACCACAGTGAAACCCCGTCTCTATTAAAAATACAAAAAATTAGCCAGGCGTGGTGGCGGGCGCCTGTAGTCCCAGCTACTCGGAGAGGCTGAGGCAGGAGAATGGCGTGAACCCGGGAAGCGGAGCTTGCAAGGAGCCGAGATCGCGCCACTGCACTCCAGCCTGGGTGACAGAGGAGATTCCGTCTCAAAAAAAAAAAAAAAAAAAAAAAAAAAGTATGCAAAGCACCCATGAGGAATACACATTTTTAAAAGATTTCTTTTCTTCCTCTTTGCAAAACAAAAATTTTAAAGGTAATGATGTTTGACCAGGTGTAGTGGCTGACATCTGTAATCCCAGCATGTTGGCAGGCCGAGGCAGGCGGATCACTTGAGGCCAGGAGTTTGAGACCAGCCTGGCCAACAGGGTAAAACCCCATCTCTACTAAAAATACAAAAAGAAACAAAATTAGCTGGGCCTAGTGGTGCGTGCCTATAGTCCCTGCTACTCAGGAGGTTAAGGCAGGAGAATCGCTTAAACCTGGGAGGCCGAGGTTGCAGTGAACTGAGATCATGCCACTATACTCCAGCCTGGGTGACAGAGAGAAGACTCGGTCTCAAACAAAAGAAAAAAAAAAGATAATGAAGTTTATTGTAAAATGTCTCTCCGAGCCGTGCGCGGTGGCTCACGCCTGTAATGCCAGCATTTTGGGAGACCGAGGCGGGCAGATCACTGAGGTCAGGAGTTCGAGACTAGCATGGCCAACATGGTGAAACCGCGTCTCTACTAAAACTACAAAAATTAGCCGGCATGCTGGTGGGCGCCTCTAATCCCAGCTACTCGGGTGGCTAAAACAGGAGAATCGCTTGAACCCGGGAGTCAGAGGTTGCAGTGAGTCGAGATTGCACCACTGCACTCCAGCCTGGGCAACAAAGAGTGAAACTCCATCTCCAAAAGAAATGTCTCTCCCTACCTGGCCTTTTTCCTTCTCTGCCCACTCTCACTGAATTTGTAAAAGAAAACAATTCTGATGTTTTAAATCCATGTTTTTGCCTGCCTTTTCATGATTATACTGGTTAGCAATTATTAATGCTTTCACTGAAAAGTGAAGCGATCCATTTCCAATTTTCTCATCAAATGCTGAAAATTTAGAGAACTCTACTTTGATATATTGGAATTATTCTTTTGCTTTTATAATTGTTGGTCTTAAAACAAAATTTACCTTGTCAGGTTCTGTTTATGACAGAGTTGTGTTTACTAGAATAGCCCTCTCACAGGTAACAATCACAAACTCTAAACACGATGCAAAAATTGTTTGAAGGGTCTGCAGAGACAACCTACGCAAACAAGAACTAGAGGCACTCAACTCTTGATTAAGAGGTTGCAATGTGATTGCATGGCAAGGTCATCACTAGAATGACATGATAGCAGGAAATATAAAGAACATATTCATGGGTGAAAACATGTTTAAGGAATCTACATTTCTTATAATGTACTTGCAAGTTTCTCATAGGTTTGAGTTTGCTTCAAAATAAAAATATGAAAAATGAAATATGTAAATATAGGCAATTTGAATATTAATTGACAGCACATCTACTGTACTAAATAAGCATACAAAAGCCAGTGTATCGCTATTAAGATAAGGCAAATTCTATCAAAAATATTGTGATAGAAATATGGAGGTAGCTGCTGCAAAGGAACAAACCTAATATTCCAAAATAAGAGAATTTTTGAAGGTATTTTTTAAAAAGAATCACTACATTTAGTAAAATTGTGTGACATAAAAATCTAGCCAGAGGCATCAAATTATATCAACTATAAAATCATCATCTTGTAGTTAATAATGAAACAGTTAGGCCTTACCAGTGAATAAATAAATAAGATCAGATTTTATTGAAGAATTTCTCTTTTTTTTCTATAAACAATGGAAACATTAAATAAACATCCCAATCTGACATGAATCACAGTGTTGCAAAACCAATTTCAACTTTAAAACATCTACATGGGAGGTTTTACAAGTTAAATCCACAAAGGACACTTTATCTGGTATGATTCTGTATCTACAGCTGAAGATTCTGCAGCAAAATAATGAATGGAGTTTTTCTAACTCAGGTTGAAATGTAGGGTACTTTGTATCAGATTAGACAAGCAATGCATCTGAAGACTCTGCTTATAATCTGACTGCAGTGTTGAAATACTGTTCTATTAATTCCCTATTGGTGACCAAATATTTGAAAGTAGAATATATCATTAGAGCATGGAATTTTGATGTTTGTTACGACTCATGCATTTTTAGATATACAGCATTTCTGTCATGTCCAAAATATAGGAAAATCTGCCTTCTCTTAAGTTCCCTTCTTAAAATACCTGAAAGTAAAGTGCTTCTAGACTTTCTGGATAGGGTATAAATATTCCACAATCGGAGTTTATTTTATAGGAAGCTCTCTCCTGATTTTCTTACCAATGGTAGCAAATTCATTAGTAAAGATAATTCCACCTTTCTGACTCTAAACCTTGAATTTACCCTTACTCCTTGTTCAGTGCGCTTCCGTGCACCTCTCCATTCCTCCTGACTCTTGCCCTGGAGATCAGCCTATACAGGTAGCTATCAAGAGTATCCAGAAATTATACCACTTTTTATTACTGTGTGGAAAATCACAAGTAACAACCTTGGTTACAAAAAGACACACAGAACAGCTACATCATTAACTTCTCTGTCTGGCTTTTTGCAATCTTTGGGTTCTTGGCCATTCTCAGTTGCTACAAGATCCAATCCTTGTTAGAGTGCTCATCTTCCCAGAGTTACTTAGGTTTAAATTTTTTTTAATGAAATACCCCCAGGTAACCTGTAGAAATTTCTCAAATGGTGGTTTCTACTGTATCACCATTGTAGCTACATTCCCCTTGTACTGCAAAAATCAGAAACCTCGTGAGGCTGATTGAATCGATCTTTTTTGCCCTTCTCAGCTTATTCTTTATTCTCTTACAATTCTCATTGAGATACCCTATTTCTGTTTACATAAGCCTGATTTTCTCCTACATCAAGTGCTATTTAATATCTCTGACATTTTTCATGATACATTTCCACCCAATTATGAGTTTATGTTTTAAAATATGCAGATTTATATGGATAAATTGTAGAACAAACACAAACCATATAGTTTTTGTAACACAAAGGGTACATAGAATATAAAAATTTGGAAAGATTTGCTACATATCTTTGTCAAAAAGTTTACAAATCTCTACCCTTGATAGCATCCCTCAATAACATTACATCATAAGAATATTCTGGGTTTGCTGTACAAAGGTGCCCTCTGTGCAAAGCTGGATGAACTCCAGGTAGTTTATATGCTGTTGTTGGCACAATGCACAGATTTATATATCATTCTTTATTTTGACAGTATGCTGACATGGAGTTTAGCTAACATACAGACCTTGCAGTGTCCATGTGGTTCTGCCTCTCTGAGGGGTTGGGACACATTATGCTTTGTGCTTGTACCTCACAAAAGAAATCACAATGCCATTGAGAAGATTCTATAAGTTGTAAGTGTCATCCAGAAATTTTTCACAGCCTACTGAAGTTTCTATTCTTGTTGTATTTCTTATTTGAATGGCTTGAGGTCAAGTCTGACTTCAGTACAATTCCTGGTTGGACTGAATTCTGAAATAATACAACTTTTCTTTTATCTCATTCTCTCCCTTCCCTTGGTTGATTTACCCTGACTGCCAGCCCCACTGCTGTAACATGAGGACTGGATGCTATTCCCCACAAGCAACTCACCTTAAGTGCTTAGTAGTTATTAAGCCAGAAAAGATGGATTTAAAGCTCTTAAGAAATGTCTCACTTCTTACTATAGTAATTACAGTTTCCTAAAGAGTAGCAGGTATCTAAAAAAGCAAAAGCAAAAAATAAATCATTTATAAAGCATTTTGTGCAATGTGGTCTATAACAGATACATTTTCTCACTACTCAAAACCAGAATAAATTTTCAGATGCAAATTTTTAAAAAGGACAACAATGCCACCTAATAAAAAGCTTATTGGGATCTATACTGGCTTAGCAAAAACAAAAGGATTAAAATCATAATAATTGTACATAGATAAATGTAACTAATGTAATATTATTTTAAAATAAGCTAGAATTTGTACCACCATAAAAATAAAATATGAATAATATCTATCAATTAGAAAGCACCATTCAAAATGCGCTCATTTCATCAAAATACTTTTAAAATAACTTCTTTTGACAGTGTTTAATCTTATGAAGGTGATATGTTCAACTCTCTTCAAAACTGAATTCCATTTCAGAGTATCATAAAAAAAAATGTCACTGAAGTGTCTATCATCATTGAAATCAAGGATTTCAGAATCCATTTTATCTTCTTGTATTGGAATATCAACTCTGGGTGTGATGACCTGAATTCTGAAATATCTCATTTTTAAAAACTGTTGTAGCCTAAAAAATGAAGAGATCCAAGTCCTTACCTTGAAATTAGTCTATAGATAAGTAGGATAGACTTAATGACCTTGGGCAAGTTATCTTTACCAAACAGAACCTGAAATTCAATTATATAAAAAGATCGGATCAAATGAATTGTGACAAATGATCTTCTATTTTATTTCAACTCTGTCTAGGTTGTCTTTAATATTTGGCTATCTTGATCAGAAATTACTAAGTCCCTACAATTGACCATCGAATAGGGTTCTTAATCCTGGCATGATCAATATTTTGGTTCCAGTATTTATTTGTTTTGGGAACGGTCTTGTATATGGTAGCATGTTTGCAGCATTCCTCACCTGTGCTTACTAGATGCCAGAAGCAGTGTTAATCAAAATGCAGCAACCAGAAGTGTATCCAGATATTACCAATAGTCCTGTCCCTGGAGGTATAATCACCCTTGGTTGAGAACTACTGCTGTGGAAGAAAAGGAACAGTACTTGTATATGTACTGTTACCTTAAATGTATTAATATTACCATTTTTTCAATTCATTCATTCAAACTCTGATACAGTAGTTCCATACTAAGTGGCATTGGAAAAGTGTTTGATTTCCACTATTCAGTATTCTATTTTAGAAATAAAATATCATCATGTAATTATCTTACATTCAAAAGGAAATGGAAGTATGTCAGCAAACAGATTATTCAGTTTGAAGTACTTTGCTTAATTACTTCTGGCAGTTATTATTTAGTACCTGAGTGGATACTAGAGGAAAAATTTTTTTTAAATTCTTAATAGCTTACAATCTCAGAATGTGATTAGAAAATCCAGACCCAACTCATCATACTCAAATACAAAAAAAAGTTATAAAATTGTCCTAAATTTCAAATTTTCTTAAAGTCATTTTATTTATTGCATTGCATTTGCTGAAATTTAAAGTAAGAAAACAGCTTTGATTTTTTAGGAAAATTGTTTTTTCTTACTTACTGTCTTTAAATATCAAGGTATAGATATTTGAGATCTTTTTAGACAACACTGTTTCTGTCCTCATAAGTTTATTTCTTAAAATAAACAATGTACACAAAGTTGTAAATAAATATGGTATACTTACGTATATTTAAGTGAAAACTATATTATTCTTAGGCTTGTAATGTGTTGCCACATTTGCTTTTGACATACACAAAGATTTCCAAATTTCACTAGAAGACATAACATTGCTGTTGTTTGGAAACTTTCTAATAAAATTCTATAATTTCGAAAATGTAAGAATGCCAACCTAAGAGCTAATACTGAAGTAAATCATACATTTGATTAAATAGGAGAGTTACAGAGTCATCTAAACAACATAGAAGGGGGCAAGTAATTGATAGTTATTCATCTCTGACAGCTTAAGAGCTCTTCAGCCAGGGTGGGCACAGTGGCTCACACTTGTCATCCCAGCACTTTGGGAGGCCAAGGTGGGCAGATCACGAGGTCAGGAGTTCGAGATCAGCCTGGCCAACATGGTGAAACCCCGTCTCTACTAAAAATACAAAAAATTAGCCGGGCATGGTGGTGTGTGCCTGTAATCCCAGTTGATCAGGAGGCTGAGGCAGGAGAATCGCTTGAACCCAGGAGGTGGAGGTTGCAGTGAGCCGAGATTGCACCATTGCACTCCAGCCTGGATGACAGAGCAAGACTCTGTCTTGAGGAAAAAGAAAAAAAAGAGTTCTTCAGCTAATAGTCAAGGTAGATTAAGCACTAGACATTACGGTTTCCCCAGTGATACTTTTCTCTTCCACTTTGACTTTTAGAAGCTGTCAAGTCCTACTGTTGCTTAAATATTTAATTCAATTCAACATTTCAGTATGTTAAGTAAGTGTGAAATGCTAAAATTTAACTGTATATTGGCCCACACTTTTTCATTGATTTTTTTCTGTACCAAAAAGGAGACTGCATGTTTTATAAGTATTATATATGACTGCATATGTACACATATAACTATGCCTATATGTATAATACATAAATATATACACATACACCCCTATGCATGATTGTGTGCATGTGTTTGCTTTTTTCCCCTATAAAAATAGGCAAGATGTATTGGGCCCTGACTATGTACTATATGTTGTTATGTAACTTCGTAAGCATATTATCTCATTCATTATTAAAGCCATAGGCTGGGAGTGGTGGCTCACGCCTGTAATCCCAACACTTTGGGAGGCCGAGGCGGGTAGATCATTTGAGGTCAGGAGTTCAAGACTAGCCTGGCCAACATGGTGAAACCCCATCTCTACTAAAAATATAAAAATTAGCTGGGAGCGACAGCGGGTGCCTGTAACACCAGCTACTTGGGGGGCTGAGGCAGGAGAATCACTTGAACTTGGAAAGTGGAGGTAGCAGGGAGGCGGAGGTTGCAGGGAGCTGAGATTCTGCCATTGCACTCCAGACTGGGTGACAAGAGCAAAACTCCATCTCAAAAAAAAAAAAAAAACATGGTATAATTACATTTTAACATGAAGAATCAGAGAGGTTAAGTTTGAATCTACAGGCCACATTATTATCCACTATATTATTTTATTAGGTTAAACAGAAGGAGAGGAGAAAAACATATTTCGATAATTTAGGCACTAATTTACAAAAAAAATTAAGCTGAACAAGTTGAGAAATTTTGCAGCTCTGGTACATTGGTTGGCATTTTTCCCTTACCCCTCAAACTTACAAACACACTGAATCATTCTGTTCTCTTTTTTTTAGCAGAATCTAAAGGACTCTTTTGTAATGTTTCCTGACATTTACACCTGTAGTTCCAAATCATGGAAATTAAGCCTGGGAGAGATGAAACATCTTTAGCTCCAAGAGGAGATTAAACTGGTTTTATTAGATAATTGACAAATCATTTCTTTTTGTGGTAAAAACTTTCAGGGGCAAAATAAATTTCTAAATTTCTCTTCGAGAGGGGAACCACAAGAGCTAATAGGTAGCCTACTAGGGATTTTAATAGGCACAACCAATTCAAATGCACATTGTGGCCAGTGAGGAAACATAAGTAAATGATATATGACAAGAATAAATGCCTATGCAATTATTGTGCAAATGGTGGGTACTGGTAAGGGGGTGCCTGTACCCCTCTGAAAGACGTAGCTGCTGTTCAGTCTATGGATAGCAGTTACCACATGGAATTGAGTCTGCTCTTGTTTGAAGTTTCCATCTGTTTAGGAGATTTCAAAAGCATGTGTTTATGAATATTAAGTAAATTATATAATTTAAACAACATTTAAAAATATATATGTAGGCCAGGTTTTTGTGGCTCTTGGTTTATCACCAGGTTGCTTTACAAAATAATGGGTGGGCTATTAGGAAATAGCTAACAGGAAATATCTCACAAGGAAAATATTCAATTAGGAAAGGAATAGATCATTTTCCTAATGTCGAGGATAGTAGATCATAGGTATAAGGTTGTAGAGGGTACTGTACTAAGGTGACATAATCACCCAACATGAAAGGATGATGTAGGATTGACAGTTTAAAGTGGAACTCAGCAATATACAGGCTGTCCTCCACCCATTTGGAAAGGACAAAGAGAAAGTACAAACCATCTTTAAGAATGCATTAATACATTATTTGGGTGATGGATGTCTTAAAAGCCCTGACTTCACCTCCATGCAATCTTGCATAAAACAAAATTAGACTTGTACCCTATAAACTTATACAAATAATAAAAAAGGCATTAGCACTTATAACTGTAATTATTTAATAATCTATTTAATATTTCTTCTCTGCCATGGAATATAATATACTGGTTAGACATGGAAGGCATAAAGTCAGACTATCTAGTCAAATATGACCCCCTGAACTCTTACTACCTCTGTGGCTTTAGTGTTTACAGATATGCAGGTAAAACTGATACTAGACATAAAACAAAATCTGCCAACTTGAAACCAGTGAAATAACTGCAAATTTGCAGAAGAGAGATTTGCAAGTAAAATCAATGGAGATAGAAATGCTGGGCTGATGTACGTGTAGGGGAATAAAAGTTAGGTTATCTGTGAATACATTGACTGGAAAATTGCTCTGAAGCTTTGATAATGACACCCTTACTTCCAGGTAATACCACCACCATTTCTGGGAATATTTTTTGCTGCTCTTAATTTATGACTATAACAGAGTCCTGTTTAAACATGTCAAAAAAATGTATTACGGGTATAGGACCTTTGACTTTGATCAAAATGCTGATGTAGTTGGAAGCATCTGGGATATAGCACTTTAAACCTTGGCATCAATTTGATGTTATGGATGACCTGATTGTACACCATTTTTGTGTGAATGATATGAAAAACTAGCTTGTAGTTTGTTGAGTCTCACCACTAGCCTCTATTTTAAGACCTTGATGAGTGCTTCTAAGCATCACCTCAGTAAAAATAGATTTGTATTGAAGCCAGCTGGATCTTATTCAGGAATAAATTTCAGACAGGCAAAGAAACAGCTGGAATACAGTTTCTCCTACATGGGGTACCAAAGAAGATGTATGGTTGGGTGTCCTACAAATATGAAAGGTATTAAATGACAGATGCCTATATGTTTTTTGGTTTAATAATGTGAGCTAGCAGAATAATGTAAATATAGTAAGCTTGAAATTTTCTTTATCTGCAAAAGTATGAAAAAGTGTTTCAATTATGACAAGCCCATGATAGCTTGAGATTTTAGGATTTTGAGTATAAAACATATTTAAAAAGTATAGAAATCTTAGGCATGAAGTTCAGTTTTCCAAAGTAAATATGTCCAGGCAATTAACAGAGAGATCAAGGAATAATGTAATATCCCAGTTCCTCTGTGGCAGCACTCAAGAACTATCTCAGTTCTAGCCCCATTTATCTCTCAAAGTATACATTAGCCTAACTTCTAGCACCATAGGTTGGGTTTTCCTTTTACAATATTGACTTTTTTTGTCTAGCTTCTTTCAGGTAAGTGTGTGTGTGTGAGAGAGAAAGGGAGACAGATTCAATCACTTTACTTCATGAAGCTTGTTTTCTTAGTAATTCTATTATTATATAATATTGTGTTGTATCATTACAAAACTATATGCATTCTACTATTGTAGGGCAGTTGTCACATCTCCAGTTTGAGATTATTATAAATAATGCTTCTATAAACATACATCTACATGTCATTTAGTACACACTTTTACTTGTGTATGATTGATATATGATAGGAAAAAGAACTGCTGGTTCTAGAAGATACAAATAATCTAATTCATAATATTCTACTAAATAATTTTCTAAAATGATTATATTAGTATAAAATTCCTCCAGTGTCAGCACAAATAGAAACACTACCTCCCAAAATTTATCATTTGTTAGTCTCCTAATTTTGGTCATTTCTGTTGGTGTGATTTGCCATTGAGATTTAAACTGAATTTTCTCGATGGTTAATGAGGTTAAGCACCTTTCTCGTATGTCTCAAGGGCATTTGCATATCTTTTTTCTTTAATGCCAATATCACATTGCATTAATTACTGATGCCTCAGACTCTTGGTTTTCTTTGGCTCTTATAACTTCCATATATATTCTAAAATCAGCATGTAATGTTCTAAAAAGTAAAAAAATATATAAAAACCTGAGATTTTGTTTGAGAATGCATTAAATATACAGAGCATTTTTCAGAGAATAGACATTCACAACATTGAGGATTGCAGTCTATGAACATGGATAGTGATAGCATTTAGATTTCATTCATTGTTGTCAATAATATTTCATTGTTGACTGAGTGGAATGTTTGTACAATATTTATTAGGTTTGTTCCTACGTATTGAAGTTTGTGATGCTAATTGCAAATGGTTTCATTTATTATTTTCATTTTAATTATACATTATTGGAATATTAAATTACATTTGAATTTCATATATTGATCCTTTATTCAGCCCACTTCAAAAGTTGAATTACTGATTCTAATTGTTTTTTGAAAGATTAATTAAAATTTTTTATACAAAATCATGAGTCTACAAAAAATGAGAATTTAATTTCTTCTTTTGTATCCTTAGGTTTTTCATTTCTTATTCTTGCATTGTTGAATTGGATAGGAGTTAGAGTGGCATTTTCAATAGAGTTTGTGAGAAGGGAGATACATGTTTCCTTCTATCTTAGAGAAAAGCTTTTAAGATTTCATCATTGAACACATTGAATGCTGACATTTGTTAGGTGTGTGTGGTAAGCAGGATTCTTAAATGGCCCATGATTTCTGGCCTCTGATATATCTACACCTTCTCCCATGTATTCAATCAAGTACTAACTTAGTTTTGATTAGTTTTCTGATAAGTTTTATCATTAAAGAGCATTATACTTTTTCAAATTCTTTCTCTTTATTCATTGAGAACTTTTTTTTTTTTCATTTTTCTGTGAATGTGAAATTGACCCAGTAGTCCCATAGACAGGTTTTTGGGGATAAACATGAAATTTGGCCCTTCTAGTCTTGAAGCTTGGAACTTACATTTTTCTAATCTCAATTTCTTCCTCAGGAAAGGTCACCCAGGCCTCTCAGAAAGTATCAAAGAACTGAAACTCACCAGATCACTGCACCAAGGCAATGAGATGCAAAATCCTTCATTCATCATGATTGCTTCCTGGCCCCTCCATAGTTCCTGTTTTCTTACACATTGTTACATTTCTTCTCTGTCATGTAAACGCCTAGTTTTAGTTGGCCAGGGAGATGGAGTTGAGACTGATCTCCCATCTCCCTGAGTGCAGCACAGGATTAAAGCCTTCCTTGGCACTTCCTTAGCATTACTTTTCATCTCAGTCGTTGGCTTTCTGTGTGGCAAGCAGCAGAACCTAGAGCAAACTCCTGGTGTTTTGGTAAAAAATGTGGTAAATTAAATGATTTTGACTCTTACAATATTAAAATAAACCTCATTTGATCATGGTGCTTATATTATTCTTTTTTACGTAGCTGTATTTACTTTGCTAGGATATTGGTTTGTGTTTTGTTTTGTTTTGTTTTTGAGGCAGAGTCTCGCTCTATCACCCAGGCTGGAGTGCGGTGGCATGATCTCGGCTCACTGCAACCTCTGCCTCCTGGGTTCAATCGATTCTCCTGCCTCAGCCTCCTGAGTAGCTGGGATTACAGGTGTGCACCACCATACCCAGTTAATTTTTGTATTTTTAGTAGAGATGGGGTTTCACCATGTTGGTCAGGCTGGCCTTGAACTCCTAACCTCATGTGATCTGCTCACTTCAACTTCCCAAAGTGCTGGAATTACAGGTGTGAGCCACTGTGCCTGGCCAGTGTTTTTTTTTTTTTCTTTTCTGTGATTATGAGACAGGTGGACAATGGACAGGCTACATATAAAAACAGAACTTTGACCTACAACCTGCAGCAACCCAGAAGACCAAATCCCTTTTTACAATCAATAATCAGGAAGTTAGCTTGTTGTAATTTAGACTTGCAGAAAGCCGGATTTCTATCTCTAGTGACAACTCAGAAAGCTGAACAGTAACTTCTATAACAATTGGATCTAAATGGCCAGGACTTGATTAACAACTGACAGCTTTCCTAATTTTTGTCTCCTCTTCTAACTTAGGATGATGTGGTTTGCCTGTGTCCCCACCCAAATTTCTTCCTGTATTATAGTTCCCACAGTCCCCACATGTCATGGGAGGGCCGCCATAATAGGTAATTTAATCATGGCAATGGGTTTTTCCTATGCTGTCCTTGTGATAGTGAGTAGGTATTGCAAGATCTGATGGTTTTATAAAGGGCAGTTCCCCCACACATATTCTTTGCCTGCTGCCACGTAAGATATGCCTTTGCTCCTCCTTTGTCTTCTGCCATGATAGTGAGGCCTCCCCAGCCATGTGGAACTCTGAGTCCATTAAACCTCTTTTTCTTTATAAATTACCCAGTCTCAGGTATTTCTTCATAGCATTATGAAAATGGACTAATACATAGGATCAGCCATAAAAAGCTTAATATGCACCCCCAATCAATCATATAGGATGTCCCTCTTCTGATTAACCGAAGAACATCTTCCCCGTCAATGGCCTCCAATCAGAGCTAACTGAAACCTTCCCATTTTTCCACTGTGAACCTTTCCTATTCGTCTGCCTACATTTGAGTCTCTGCCAAAATTCAACTGAGGGTGACTAAGTTTCCTACCATAACAAGTTCAGAATAAAAAGCCTTTGCTATTCCCATTGTTTCTTCTATATATAGTCATGCGTGGTTAAATGACTGGGATAGTTTCTGAGAAATGAACCACTAGGTGATTTCATTGTGTGGTCATCAGAGTGTACTTACGAAAACATAGATGGTATTGCCTACTACACACCTAAGCTATATGGTAGAGCCTATTGCTTCTAAGCTGTAAATCTGTACAGCATATGACTGTACTGAATACTGCATGCAATTGTAACACAATGATTAGTATTTGTATATCTAAACATATCTAAACATAGAAAAGGTACGGCAAAAATATGATATAATCTTATAAGGCCACCCTCACATACATGGTCTATCATTGGCTGCAATGTCATTATGCAGCACACGAATTTACATATATTGGACAGAAATCATCATCTGGGACTTGAAAACTTAAAATATTTAAATTACGCTTTCTATATCTTCGATACATATAAAACTATTTAGTTTTTCTATTATGTATTTCAACCAGAATATTCTGTAACTTTTGTCTCCATAGCCCAATGACATCGTCAAAACCCATGATTAGCTTTGCAGCCCATTACTGGCCACTTTCTGCTGGACTTTCTAACTTCCACTTAAATGTGGCAAATACTTTGAAGGAATTTTTGTCACTTTCTCTTAGGAGCTCTCTTCTGAAAACTTGAGTCCTAAAATCTTGTTTGAGGGTAGATTTCTTATGGTTTCAACTCAATTTTTTGCAATATTAGAATTGTTTAATCATGTTTTCTAGCTTTTCTAGATAGTCTTTGCTGGTATTATTTAGTCTTATTTCAATCTAGCGTGTCATAGCTAGAAGCAGAAATTTGCCCTGATTTTAGTAAAAAGAATAAGTAGTTAATGAAAGACTAACAGGAAAAATGTTCCAAAAGATTATAAATAGAGACAACAGAGTGATAAGTGATAAAACTTTTTTTTGTTTATTTTTTTTGTGGGGGAAGAAGTCTCACTCTGTCACCCAGGCTGGAGTGCAGTGGCACCACCTCAGCTCACTGCAACCACCACCTCCCGGGTTCAAGTGATTCTCCTGCCTCAGCCTCCTGAGTAGCTGAGACTACAGGCATGCACCACCACACCCAGCTAATCTTTGTATTTTTAGTAGAGACGGTGTTTCACCATGTTGGCCAGGATGGTCTCCATCTCTTGACCTTGTGATCCGCCCTCCTTGGCCTCCCAAAGTGTTGGGATTGCAGGCATAAGCCACCACGCCTGGCCTAATAAAGCTTTTTAATACCCTTATTTTACTAGGATTTGGAATAATGACCTACATTCCCTATTCCTGCACACAGAAATTTATTCTATAATCACTTTTCAAATCTCCAATTATTAACACAGCATTCTCTTTCACTGATTAGTGTAAATAATTTTGCAAAGGTTTTTTCTGAAATTCATGAAATGCCCACTATTAAAAATAGGAACAGTCATATCTTTGTGTTAAAAACTGTTTTGGAGTTATAGAATACCCTTGTCATTCACGGCAGTTAACAGCTGCCTTTTTAACTAACAAGCAAAACTAAATATTTTCATTTTACTGTGGTGTGTATTTGAATCATGCTCCCTTAAGTGTGCAATGTGAGAACACATTTCTCAGCTAAGGGTAGACAAGTGGAGAGTCCAGACTCTACATTTCCAAGACATTTTTTTTTTTACTCAGAAAAACATCTGTAATACTGGTAAAAATGTGGAGGAAAGATGTTTTTTATTCAGCTACAACTTACTGTATCTTGTGGGAATAATGATATGGCATAGTATATCTGCACATAAGATAATTTATAAAGCTTTGGAAAATTTTCCCACATTAGTGAATTGTTAAAAGCTAATTTGATTGAAAAGAATTGTAATTTTCCCCTTCAGAAACATATTTCTACTCAGCGAGCTTGGTGATTGGCCTGAATGAAACCTATGTTATCTTGAGGAATTCAAGATAAGGTAAAGATGGTGGCTTTATATCTGCCTGACTTGGATCTTCCTTCAAAGAGAATTTTCCATTTAGCTATAAGGACTACAGCAAATGGAGCAGTTTTCTGCTACAATGATTTTTTGAACAGCCATTGGTTTTAAGCCCAAGCCACACATTTCCCTAGCAGTACCCAGACAATAACTAAGGAAAGCCAGGCTGCCAGATAAAGCCTGACCACTTCTGCCCATTTTGGACTCCACTAAAAGCATTCTTTGCTCCAGAGCTCCATGCTGGATTGACCAATGTTTCATCTAATTTGCATCATTATTTAAGGTTCACCCTGCCCCATCATGCTTCCTGCCCAATCATGCTTCCTGTAATTTTTTCCACTTTTATCTTTTACAGTATCATCTGCCCCCCCCCCGCCCCCACACATCTGCTTCCTCAAAGATCCAATTGGTACTCTAGTTTAAACCTCCCCAATTCATGCACACGATTCAATCAAGTAGAACTTTTCTTTTTTTATTTTATTTTATTTTATTTTATTTTATTTTATTTTATTTTATTATTTTTGAGATGGAGTCTCGCTCTTTTGCCCAGGCTGGAGTGCAGTGGCGTGATCTCAGCTAGCTGCAATCTCTGCCTCCTGGGATCAAGTGAATCTCCTGCTTCAGCCTCCCTAGTAGTTGGGACTATAAGTGTGTGCCACCACACCCGGCTCATTTTTTGTATTTTTAGTAGAAATGGGGTTTCACCATGTTAGCCAGGATTGTCTCGATCTCCTAACCTTGGGATCCACTCACCACGGCCTCCCAAAGTGCTGGGATTACAGGTGTGAGCCACGGCGCCTGGCCCCATTTTTAGTTTTTGAGACAAGGTCTCTCTGTTGCTCAGGCTGGACTACAGTGGCACAAATACTGCTCAGTGCAGCCTTGACCCCCTGGGCCCAAGAGATCCTCTCTCCTCAGCCTCCCGAGTAGCTGGAAGTATAGGCACACACCATGATGCCTGGAAATTCTTGTTTGTTTTTTATAGAGACAGGGTTTCACTATTTTGCCCAGGCTGGTCTTGAACTCCTAGACTCAAGCAATCCACCCATCCTCGTCTACCAAAGTGCTGCACCTGGTTCAAATACAACATTTTTAATAGTGGACATTTTAAAAAGGACTCTGGTCTAATATAGATGTGAGAAATATCGTGGGTGGACACAGAATGAAATGAAGACTTGGGCCAAACTTTCTTCTCTCCTACCTGACAGTTCACTTCCAATTGTCCAAGCAAAATTTAATGGAATAGATGGAATGTTAAATAAAGACTAGGAAATTAGTGTAGCTATTGTGAGCCACACATTTTAGCATCTTATAGACAATGTCACATAAGATAAGGTAGGTATCAGAGTTTCTTTGGAACAAGTACTTGCCACTAGAAGGAGAAATGGTGCCTCATGCTTTAAAATTCCCCCTTTTCTCATTCTCTCCCCCATGGCTCACAGTATTTGATGATCAAAACAGGGCATAGTTCTCATTGGTCTGTTTCTCCTGGAGAAAAGGCATATAGGTGCTCATTTTCAATATTATAATTTCAAAAATGGCTTAGAGATACTGGAGTTTAAGCATTATTGCCTTGAGCTATTTTTTCTTAGGTAAGAAGTGAAGTCTCAGTGATACTCAAGAACTAAATTATTATTCATTGTCATGCTGTTTTCTTGTTTAAAAATTCAAATTAGAATTTTAAACCCAAAATTCAAAATCTAAACACTGAGTATAATTCTAGTGTCTTATTTTCAATAGCAAAATCATCATGACAACATTCTGTAAGAAATTTTCAATCACAGGCTAGTAACCAATTTTTCCTTATATCATTTCAGATGTTAAATAACAGTAATGAAAATGTTAGGTATTTGTAACTCTAAATAACAATAATTCTGTCTTATGTTAAAGGGTGTATTTATTAGAGCTTTTCATAGCAACATTTGTTGGAATTTTCCTGTGTTTCTACCCTGAACCCATCTTAGCTTGAACTAATCTTGGCTGTTGTTAACTTGTGGTATTGATGCAGGAGGGAGGCAGGGAAGTGCTGGGTAGAGAAGGGTGGGTCCCTGGCGAGGGCTCCACCCCCAGGCCTGTCCCCATAAACCTGGGTGAGGACAGGCATTTTTGTTTTTATGCCCAAATGTTGCATTTCCCAAGAACACCCTGGCTTGCCACATCCCCATCCTGTGCCTATAAAAACCCCATTAGCACACCGACAGGCACCGGCAGATGCTGGTAGACCATTTGCAGTGGAATGACGGGAATGGGAATCCAGCCAGGTGGTCTGAGGAGAGTCCAGCTGCTGAGCACCCCAAATCCAGGGGAAAACCACCTTCCCTCTCCATCCCCCTTCTGGCCTCCCCATCCACCTTGTTGAGAGCCACCATCACTCAATAATAAACCTTGTACTCATTCTCCAAGCCCACGTGTGATCTGATTTTTCTGGTATGCTAAGGCAAGAACCTGGGATACAGAAAGCCCTCTGTCCTTGCAATAAGGCAGAGGATCTAACTGAGCTGATTAATACAAGCCACCTTCGGACGACAAAACTGAAAGAGCACACTGTAACACACGCCCACGGGGGCCTCAGGAGCTGTAAACATTCACCCCAGGACACTGCCATGGGGTGAGCGCTCCACAACCTGCCTGTGTGTATGCTCTCCTAGAGGTTTGAGCAGTGGGGTGCTGAAAAAGGGACCCACTCCCATCGTGTGCCCTGTGAGGGGGATAAGGGAACTTATCGCATTTCAGTATCAAAGAGTGATTTTATATCTTTACTCTCATTTTGTTCTTGAATGCTGGGAAGGGAGTGACAGCTGGCCATGTGCCACATGGGTAACTTTGCTTCATGTGCATCCTTCTACCTCTGTACTGAAAGGTTGTTTACTTATAAAGAGCTTTGCGCTCAGAACCATACATTCCAACTGTCTGAAGTGACAATAGATCATATAATGATGAATAAATCCTTGCATATTCCAACATAGACAGATGCTGAAGAACAAGAGTTATACTCTTCCTCAGTGCCTTAGTCCCAGATTTAGACAGAACACTGAGGGAGAGATGGGTTAGGACAAATTGACTGATAAACTCCCAGTTTCACTGAAATTAAATTCCCATCAATTAACAATATAAATATTCAATTTAATTACAGAATATATGTTAAAATCACATTTTTTAACCCTTGATTTCAAAGTAGAGATTTTTATCTACTCTCTCTTTCTCTCTTTATCAATACACACACCCCTACATATTGATTTTTCTTATAAATAGTGAATACAGGATTCATGTTATTTGATTTTTCAGTTATAGTAAATAAGTATATATAAATATAATAAAATACTCTTCCATTTTCTTACATGTAGGTCTACTTCATTGTTTTAAAATGCTTCAAAGTACTTTATAAATACATATACTATAATTTATCTAACTATATGACTACTGATGATTACTCACAGTATTTTTTGTTTTTATTTACACAAACAATATTGTGAGAAGCTTAGTAATTAACTGCCTACTTTATTTCTGTAAAAAAAAATGAGAATACTGGTCAAAGGGAATGTGCATTTGCCATTGTGAGACATCTGAGCAGACTCAACAGAGAGATGACGATTGCTTTCCAAGACTTTTTAAAGACTTATTCACTTTTACCCATTTTCTGTCAAAAAAAAAAATTAGCTCAATCACTCTTTCTGGAAAATCTAAATCAAAGTATATATGGGCATACGTATTTCTAATTTCAGTTTGTCTAAGTATAATAAAGGGACTGCTTATCTTTTCAATAGTTTTTCAATAGTTTTTTTAATAGTTTTTTTTAATAGTTTTCAATAGTTGTTTTTCAATAGTTTTATGGGGGTCTTTTTTTATTCTTAAGTTTTAAAATTACCAATAAGTCCATCAATAGATGTTGTTCTTTAATGACAGCTTATATTCACAATAGTCTTTCCCTCTTTTGTTCAGGTCATTGTACTAACTACATATAATTCTTTTCCTTCAAATGTTTGGCGTCCTATATAATACTTTCTAGTGAGATTAACTATGAACACCTTAACAGTAAGTTACCAGCATAAGCATCTAATTTGACTTTAATAAAAAATTGTTTTCTAAAAGTAGTACTTAAAACTGGCAACTATCCGATGTTTCAAATACTTCCCTCTGAAATTACTGTGAACATCAAGGCTATGATAAACTCAAACTTAACTAAATAGTTGTAAGGTTATAATGATGTATTTTACTCAAGAATATTCCTACTTGACTAGCAACTTGATGAGTAAACATTAGACCTAAAATGAGTATCTGCGTATGATGAAGTAGGTAATAAAAATAACTTCAGCTGGGATGGAGAAAACATTTTTTTTTAGCATTTTAATGAAATATTTATATGAAATATATGCCAGTTTTCATCAGGATAGTTACATGAAATGTTGTACATGCTTGGATTTTTAATCTTTTGCTAAAATTTGTATCCCCTTTTCAACACATCCTTTTTTTTTCTGCATTGTCATTTATAATATGACTAAACAATGTGGGAATGCTGCTCTTGAGACCTAGTTGTCATATGAAAGGTAACAAACCTTTAAAGATAATATAATCTGTGATTTATATATTTTATTTTTCTTTCAAAGCTGTTTGTGGGTCACTTACAGTACCTACAGTCACTGTGACAGCAAAGGAATGACTCTGTGTTAAGAGCAAACAGAAGTGATGTCTCCTTTGATCCCAGCAAATAAAATTCACCAAGTCTTATATGAAATAAGTCTGCTTTCATACAATAAAATATGAGAATAAGAGTTTATCATAATAATAGTAATTCTAAGAAGCTTAAAAATGTTTATTCTTATTCTAACTGAAGTTTTAATTATTGATCACAAATTAATTTCTATAATGGTAAGTATATAAAATCCTTCATATTGTACAATGGTGTAATTGTATTCACTTCTCTTACATGGTTGCCACGAACAAACTTGTGAGTGATTATCAAATATTTGGGATTCAGATTGGAGGTTGGATGGGCAGAAAGTGTGGGGACTGCTTAGTATGAACTCTGGAGAGGTCTTGCTTAAGACACTTGAGTAGAAGGCCAGATAAGATGGAAAAGCCAAGAGTGTCTCTCATGTGAAAAGAGTATTGTCTATAGCTCATTTTAGTTTCAGATTGGAAAGAAACAAAGTGAAGAAAATCTTTGTTATTTTCTGGAGGGAAGAACAGTGTTTAAAATATGTAAATTGGACAATGAAGTAAAGAGGGTAGTTGAAAGTTGTACTTAAGAACAGGATGTGCCAATACTCAAATTTATAAATGTTTAAGAGCAGAATTTCTTGTTTTATATTCCGTTATCACCAGAAAAGGACCGACAGTGCAAGCAGTTAAACCAGAATATGCAAATAGAAGTGTCATAATGAACTCATTTCTGTGGAAATAGCTACTAGAAAATGTTAGCACCTAGATGAGAAATTCTGAAAAAAATTAGCTATCAACACTAAATATCTGAAGAGAACAAAAACCTTGAAGCTAGTCTTTTATTCTTTTTCTTCTTTTCTATCTTCAATTTTACCTGATTATTCCTTCATCTTTATAAAACTACTTGTTATTCTCTCTAATTTAGAACAATAAATATCTATAGTAAAAAACATTAAGCTTTGGCAATACTTGAAGCCTGGAGACTCACAAAATAAATGTATAAAAAGTAAACTTTTCAAAATTATTAGGAATTAGTTATCTCACATATTGTCTAAACTATATTTAAATAAGAAAAAGAAGTTAGAAAAGTGACTGAAGTTGAGACCCTGAAAACAATAATGCTCGAATGTTATACGCCCAATTCCCACACAGCCTCAAAGCAACTTGAAGGACAGCATGCACTGCGTGATTAAGATGATTTTATTGAGGCTGTTGCATAGGAAGGATGATCATAATGAGAAAGATTTCAAAGAAAAAGAAGGATATCTTGGGTTTTATAGAGGCAGGTGAACAAATGAAACCATCTGCGAGTCTTCCTGGCGTGGTGAAAAAGAAGAGAAAATGAATCATACAGAGAAGGGTGGTTCTTTTGCAGTTGGCTTTTTTCTGGAATTAAAAAAAAAAAAGTGGTGCTAGGAATAGGGAAATGTCTTAACCATAAGCATTTTCCATGAGCACAGGGCCCAGGTTAAATTCAACATTCAGCATTTTATTTGAAAATTTTATTTGAATTTGAAAAGAATTATTTATTCTACTGCAAAAGTAGTTTTAATTGCATTATCTGTTACGTTCAGTATACATTGAATAGGGTTCCAAATGACAAATTCATTTTAAAATTCACTTCTAAGAAATAATACTAATGATCCTGAGGAATTGATTTTTTAATTTTATTCGACAATGAAAAGTATATGAAACCACTGTTATAGTTTGTCTCTACCTAAGCTGAGAGCTCAATTGAACATTCAATTACAGAAACTGTATAGGCATATATGGTGGTCTGTATGGTTCCCCATTATTTTCATGGCATTATTTATAAGCACTATATATTAGCAGTTGTCTTGTTTGCATATAATTTTAACATCACCTAAATCTTTTGGGAAGAAAGCAACATATAACTAATAAATTTATCTCAATGAAAACAAGGGTGAGTTGACTTTTTGTTGTTTCTTAAACAACAGAACAAGCCCATATTTGTTGAAATATTAATTCATGAACTGTAAAGGATTTTGAATTACGTTTGTGGGGACCATGGTATCAGGACAAGAATTATGTAGCTATTGGTGAAAATGGATACATAGGAATTATCTGGGTAATAGGTATTTGATGAAAGTAGCACATGATAAAAGGATAGAAATTAAAAGAGAATAATTCCAAAGCCATGATCTTATCCCAATGATACATAAAATTAGTGCTTAGATAAAAACTCCTTATAAATATTGGAATGTCAAGAGAAAAAAAAACTTGAAAATAATCCGGAGGCAACTTACTTTGGTAATTGGAATTCCTTCTAATAATTCTGTCATTATAGTTCTTTATACATACAATAGCAACAAGTAAATGTTCACTCAGAGGGGAAAATAAATTGATATTAGATTGCCTACTGAATATTATTTATAATTTTTCTTTATTATTTACCTTTTCTTTTTATTGGTGATTATCAACATTCAAACATATTTAAGGCTCTTTCTCATTTGACAAACTCTATCTTAATAAATAGCACTGCCTGTCATCCAGTTGACTAATCCAGAGTTCTAGCCATCATTTTGCATCCTTCATCCCACACTCACTCATTTAACATATATGAATTGAGCTCTGTGTTCAAGATGCTATTATTATAAATATGTTAAAAAACACTTCTTCTCTACTTATTCCTAATCCGTTGTCAAGTTCCACTTTGCCACCTTTAAACATATTTTTCTGTCACCATCTAGAAATGTGTGTGTGTATGAGCTCTTTTGCCTATAGAAATATAGTTGTGTATATATATATGTGTGTATATATATATGTGTGTGTGTATATATATATATTTATGTGTGTGTGTGTGTTTCTCCCCTTCACCATCCCCCATAGTTGTAAGTTTCCTGAGGCCTCTCCAGGAGCTGAGCTGATGTCAGCATCATGCTTCCTGTACAGCCTGCAGAACTGTGGGCCAATTAAACATATTTTCTTTTTTCTTTCTTTTTTTTTTTTTTTTTGAGACGGAGTCTCACTCCGTCTTGCCCAGGTTGGAGTGCAGTGGCACGATCTTGGCTCACTGCAACCTCTGCTTCCTGGGTTCAAGCGATTCTACTGCCTTAGCCCCTCGAGTAGCTGGGACTATAAGCGTGCACCACTACGCCCAGCTAATTTTTGTATTTTTAGTAGAGACGGGGTTTCACCATGTGGGCCAGGATGGTCTTGATCTCTTGAGTTCGTAATCCGTACCCCTCAGCTTTGCGAAGTGCTGGGATTACAGGCATGAGCCACCGTGCCCAGCCAACACATTTTCTTTACAAAATACCTAGGCTCAGCTATTTCTTTATAGCAGTGCAAGAACAGACTAATGCAGAAAATTTGTATTAAGGAATGCGGCATTGCTATAAAAATACCTGAAACACGTAAGTGACTTTGGAACTGGGTAATAGGCAGAGGCTGGAAGGGTTTGGAGGGCTCAGAAGAGAGGAAAATGAGAGAAAGTTTGGAACTTCCTGGAGACTGGCTAACTGGTTGTGAACAAAATGTTGCTAGTGATATGGACAGTAAAGGCTAGGCTGAAGAGGTCTCAGATGGAAATGAGGAACTAATTGTGACCTGGAGCAAAGGTCATTTTTGTTATGCCTGAGCAAAGAAACTGGCTGTGTTGTGCCCCTGCCCTAGGGATCTATGGAACTTCGAACTTCAGAGTGATGATTTAGGGTATGTAGTGGGAGAAATTTCTGAGCAACAAAACGTTCAAGAGTTAGCCTGGCTGCCTCTAACAACCTAAGCTCATACACATGAACAAATAAATGACCTGAAATTGGAACTTATATTTAAGAGAAACAGAGTGTAAAAGTTAGGAAAAATTTGCAGCCTGGTCATGTGGTAGAAAAGAAAAGCCCATTTTAAGGGGAGGAATTTAAGCCAGATGCAAAAATTTGAATACGTAAAGAGCAAAGAGATAATGGCCAAGATGATTGATGGGGAACAGGCCTTGAGAGCATTTCCAAGACCTTTGTGGCAGCCCCTTTCATCACAGGCCAGGAGGCCTAGGGGAGAATAATGGTTTCATGGGCCAGGCCCAGGTCCCTGCTATCCTGTGCAGCCTAGGGACAGTGCTCCCTGTATTTTAGCCACTCCAGCTCCAGCCATGGGTCAAAGGGGCTCAGGTACAGCTCAGGCCTTTACTTCAGAGGGTGCAAGCCATAAGCCTTAGAGGCTTCCATATGGTGGTAAGCCTGTAGGTATGCAGAATGTAGGAGCTGAGGTTTGGGGGCCTCCATCTTGATTTCAAAGGATGTATGGAAAAGCCTGGATGTCCAGAGAGAAGCCTGCTGCAGGGGCGGAGCCCTCATAGAGAATCTCTATTAGAGCAGTGTGCAGGGGAAATGTGGAGTTCGAGCCCCCCCACACAGAGTCCTCACTGGGGCACTACCTAGTGGAGCTGTGAGAAGGGGACTGTCATCCTTCAGACCCCGGAATGGGAGATCCACTAGCAGCTTGCACCATGTGCGTAGAAAAGCCAATGACACTCAACATCAGCCCATGAGAGCAGTAACAGGGGATAAACCCTGCAAAGTGACGGAGCTGCCCGATGTCTTGGGAGCTCACTACTTGCATCAGTGTGCCCTGGATGTGAAACATGAAATCAAAGGAGATTATTTTTGAGCTTTAAGATTTAATGACTGCCCTACTGGGTTTTGGACTTGCATGGGGCCAGTAGCCCCTTTGTTTTGGCTGATTTCTCCTTTTTGGATTGGGAATATTTACCCAATGCTTGTACCTTAAGTGTATGTTGGAAGTAACTAACTTGTTTTTGATTTTACAGGCTCATGGGAGAAAAGGACTAGCCTTGTTTCAGAGGACACTTTGGACTGTGGGCTTTTGAGTTAATGCTGGAATCAGTTAAGACTTTGGGATCTGTTGGGAAAGCATGTTTAGTTTTGAAATGTGAGTAGAACATGAGATTTGAGAAGAGCCAGGGGTGAAATGATATGATTTGGATCTGTGTCCCTACCACATCTCATGTCAAATTGTAATCCCCAGTGTTGGAGATGGGGCCTGGTGGGAGATGATTGGATAATGGGAGCAGTTCCTCATGAATGGTTTAGCACCATGCATTTGGTGCTGTTCTCATGATAATGAGTTACGTCTCATGATATCTCGTTGTTTAAAAATGTGTACCACTTTCTGTCTTCTCTCTTGCTCCTATTCTGGCCATGTGATGTGTGTGCTTCCCCTTCCCCTTCTACCATGATTGTTAGTTTCCTGAGGCCTCCCCAGGAGCTGAGCAGATGCCAGCATTATTCTTGTACATTCTGTGGAACTGTGAGTCAATTAAGCCTCTTTTCTTTATAAATGACCCAGTCTCAGGTATTTCTTTATAGCAGTTTGAGAACAGACTAATACAATCATTTAGCTGTCCTTGAGAGAAAGTAGATCTTCTTGGAAGAGCTTTTGATTTTAGTCATGACTGCCTTTTTGTATTTTAAACTCTCCCTCTTTCTTTTATCCAAATATAATGGAATCATATCTTTAAATTCAGCAACTCCTTTATTTGCCTCCAGGTCCTTGAACTTTGTTTCTTCTGTTTCAAGCTTCCATTTACTCAGCTGGCTAATTGCTACCAAACCTTCTGACCCTAGTCTTTGTATTGCCTCATTGGGAGGAAGTGGCCTAATGTACCTGTGCTACACTTTCCAATTAGACTTGTAGTTCCTTTCAGAGAGTTCATTATGTTGTAAATGCATGCTGAATTGCTATAGTCTCTATGTTAGGATTATTTTCTATGGAAGGATTTATACAGATATAGAATGAAAATATGTTAAATATTTCATTTAATTATTAAGATGATGTTTTAACCAATGGATGGAGAATTCAAAGAACAGACACATTTACAGTTCAGGAATTCAAACGAGTATGTAAATGGAGGCAATGAAGGATTTTTACATGGGGGTGGATGGAAGCCAATTGAACCTCCAATGGGCAGAATTTTGTATATCTATTAGCAATAATTATTTTGCGTTGCCATCAGATATCTGTAAGTTGACTGAGTGGTAAAATAGCTCAAATAGAAGAAAAGATTAAAATTGGATAATCTGGAAAAATGTGATCTACAATGCACACGGAATCCTTTTTTTCCCTTCATTCAGTAAATTGGCAACTCCAAGGAAATAAGGAATCTGTCACCTTGTTCACAAGATATTTTCCTAGAACCTATCAAAGTGCCTACCTTAAAATAGTTATAATATTTTTCATTAAAAATTAGATAATATCTTCCAAATTTTTCACTATAGCCCATGTCTCTTTCTTAAGAATTAAATAAATGTCTAATTTCTTCAGTAGATAGTCCATCTTCATACACACAAGCACCTCAAACACAGCATTATCAAAATTATATCTTGTTTTCATTAAAACAGTTGTTTCTTCAGTATTCCAGATCAGCTAATATTTATGTGTTCCAGAGGAGTTAACGATGGAATAAACTATCTGAACTCCCAGAATTTAAACCTATGTGTCAGCTTGGAACTATCCACCTGGCATCTTAATTGCATATAGATACAGTTAATTTTTCCATTTTATAAACTTAAGATTTTTCCTGGCATAGCTCCAAGTGTTTACATTGTGAAAACTGTGAAGCTTCTGTACAGTTCACGTGATTCTGTGATTCTCTGCCTTTTGCATCCTATAATACTTAAGATTCTATTCACCTGCTAAGCCCCATTTTAGTAATTTTTTCTGTGAAGATTGAACTTAGGTCAAACCCAGTCTGCTTCACTCTGTGCTTCTTTCCACACGAAGAATAGCTTACGTCAAACTTTGTGCTACCACAATGCATGACACTTGGCACATTCATTTACTGTGGTACTTCACCGGCTTCCTGGAATTATTTTGATTAAAAGTTTATTTCCTTTACTCATCTATAAGGTTTCAGAAGTTAGAAAACTTACATTTCTTATCTTTGAAACTCACTTGACTAACAACAAATAAATCAAAAGAATAAATAATACAGGAGCAGAAAAAATCAATTTCTCTTATTTTATAAAAGAGAACAGTCTATATCCACACACTGAAGAGTAAAACAGCCTTTTAAAATATGATATACTAGGGGAAAAATAAAAGTTCAACTAAATTTCTGGAGGTTTCAAAGCGTTTTCTATCTCAAAAACCATAATGATGAAAGAAACACATATAGGGCATTCATGATTGTAATTGGTGCTAAACCATGACCAACAGCTTTTTGCTTAAAATTGATATTGTAAATGTTTCAGTCACTATAGAATAAAAGACATGAAAGGAGATTTTATCTAGAAATACAGCTTTCTAAAAAGCAGTCATATAATTTGTTTTTCTTTTCCAACAATGCAGTGTCAAATTGCAGTGTAATAGCACAGCATGGAGACATTGCTGATGGTCCATCAGACATCGCTGATGGAGTCTGAGCTGTAAGGGCTAGCATATGACTTCAGCTCCTCCTAAACCTCTTCTCTTAGAGGAAGACTGTGGAAATATTGTACTGCATAATCATATTTTGCAGAATATGAAACACTGTCTAAGGCAGAATGGCAGAGTATATTTGTATTTTATTTTAAAAAAAGTAAGAGTTTTCCAACAAGTTCTCTTTCCCCATAGTTCCAACCACTGACCTGTACAAAGCACAGTTCGTCACATGTCATTCTTTGTGTCTTTTTCGCCACTATCTTTACTATTGCAGTCAGTTTCGACTCCAGTCATGCAAATTTTCAGCAGAAGCATAGATATTCTATATTTATAATAGAAATTTATCAGTGTTTAGTCAGAGATGGAATAAGAAATATGAATTCAAACTACTCCAACGTTTTACTGAGTGAGTTGTACAAAACATTAGTACTGTGAGATTTCAGCATTTTAGGGTAAATTTTAGATAAAATTAAGCAATTCCTATTTTAAACATTTTTAAGAGTATTTAATATAATGTGCTTTCTAAATTTCTAAAGGAACAAAGAGCAAAACTTTTATTCAGTTATATTTGATGATGTAACCTTTTCCTTAGGAAGAAATTCCAGGCAACTATATTTTATAGACTATGCTAGGAAATGATTTTCTTCCCATATAGTCTTGTTTTGAAAACAAATATAGACAAAAGCTCCTCATCTGTTAGCATAAAATACTGCTGATATTTTCTTATTGTTACTCTTGCAATTTCCATTTCTAGAAACGTAACTAACAAAAGTACAAACAGACACATAAAGATATGTTTTTCTATTGTTCATCTGGTTATTAATAATCTTGGCCAGGCTTGCTTTTCTGTAGATTTCCCCAAAGATTTCAGGGCTTGATTTTCATATGATCTGAGCCAGGAACTCATCATTAGTCAGTGATCAAATAGAAGCTATGCTTTGCTGAACATTGGGAAAATGTATATGAATTTATTTTTAATAAAGATAAAAGGTAGAAAAAAACAAAATAAGAGGACACGTAATATTAACAGTTTTTAGTTGATTGTTTACTCTGTGCCATTGACTATGCTAAGTAAGTCACTGAAATTATCTCATTTACTTTTCACAAGAACTCTAGGGTAAAGATATTACCATTCCCTCCATGTTACAGATGAGAAGACTCAGCATTCTGTAGGTTATATGATTTGACAGTGCCCTCCTAGTAAGAAACAAAGCAAGATTGTAACCGAGGTGAGCTGATCCTGAAGCCCACATTCACTGATGATCAGTGTGTCATCTCATACCAGCCCTCACTATCACTATGCAATGCTTAGAAGCAAGAGCGATTGGTTCAGTTGGCCTCCTTCATGAATGAAGCTTTGTAGAGTTAAGTCTAGAAGAAAACCTAAAAGAGATGAGAGAGGAGGCTTGCTGCCTGATTCATTGCTACCATCTTTGATATAAGGAAAGAAAGTTCCCTTGAGTTGCCAGTTTTATTTTATGCCTTTTCCCTGGGGAATCCTTAGTGTGTGGAATGCAGTTAGTGTGGAGATGTGGTGAACCATGAGGTCTCCATTCTATGAAACGTATGGTGTTCTTTTAACAAACTCAGGTATTAGCCTTTAGAACATTGCCAGAACTATGGAAGTTGTCATGTTCTCATCACCTCTAAAGCCATGGCTGCCCCCATACAGTCACAGACGCTTAAGAAGTCCTTCCTCCAAGCCTAAGAGTGAAGTGATAAAGGTATGATGAACATTCCAACAAGCTGTAGTAGTTCAATGATGGTTTGGACACATGACCGAGACCATCCCACAAATCAGACCAACATACAAAATATTTTGTACATAGTCTCCAACAATAAAAGAAAAAAAAATTAGTGATCTAACCATCCCAGACAAGAACTTGGCTTCTACACAAATTGCCTCTTGTAAATAATTTTCCACAAATTCAGGTTCTTGGGTATTTTTTGTTTTTGTTTTCTCTAGCAATGGCTCATTAGTCAGGGATAGTAAACATTCTCATTTTGATAACTTGAAATATAGTCCTTTAAACCAGTGTTTACCCAATCTCCATTCTTAATCTTTCTATTTGTTCACTGGCAAAATTATCAAAATAGTACTATTACCTACAGTGCTTTTTCTTCCAGTCTCAACTTACTCTTTCTTATTTTTCCTCCTACAAATTTGCTGAAACTACAGCCTTTGAGAGCTCAATTCACCAACGACCTACTAATTAACAAATGCAATGGTCTCTTCTAAGTCCTTATTTGACTAGTTTTCTCTACAGTAATCAAAATCACAGATCACTTGTTCCTTCTTGAAAAGCTCTTATAACTGGAAGAAGAAAATGAATGTCTCTTTCCCATAGAGAGCCTGGGGAGAAGAATGACCCTTGGCTGAAAATGTAATCAAGTACTTATAAGAAGTAATTTCAAGGCTTCCACCTGCTCTTAGTGTAGCTAAGGTAGCAGGTTGTAAAACATATATGGTTTAGCATTAGCCATTTATTATTCCAGGTAGACCTGAAATAGCATGTTTTAAAAGGAGGTTGGGGAGCCGAAGGAGAAGAATTATCATGGCGCTGCATAACAATGAGACTATGCTAACTCTATTGCACTCAGGTGAACTTGTGAGTTATAAGGCAGTTAAAAATGTGTTTGTTTTTCTTATTTAGGCTTGACACTATTTTGAAAGATCTATGCATATGAATAAGTGCATATGAGAGAGAAACAGAGACAGACAGATATAACAGATAACAACTGGAAAGTTGGAGAAACAAAATGTTTGTGACCCCATCTGACCTTTGGGAAACAACTACAGGATCCAGATTTAAAGTTCCCAGGACCACTCCTGGATTGCATGAAAAAACTGCAAAAATAGGCAATTCCTGAGTGTTTCTTTTAATGTCTACATGGTTTTATTCCAGCTTTGATATGACTAGACTAGTGACACTTAATCCTAGATGGGACCAACCTTAATAGATTTGCTGTAAAGGAAGATAATTTTTCTAAAATTCATCTAAAAACAATGAGCATATCAACAAAGGTTTTAAATATGTTTATATATCTGTTTCTTCTTCATCAATTTTTGAACTCTTGGAGCACAATCATTCTACCTGTTTTCTTTGAACATCATTGTACCTCCCATAGAGGCATCAATAATTAGTAAGTGCTCAAGAAATATTTTTAGAATTGAATTGTTGAAATAAACACAGACATATGTATGGTAAATTAGTCATACACTAAATGTTATATTAACTTTGATAAATTTATTTAAATAAAATACATATAAAACCAGATGAATTGGAACATATTAATATTAAAAATACAAAAATTAATTAGCAACATGGTGTGCACGCAATGAAATAGTGTAAATATCTTGATATTTATGGTAAAGGGAGAAAGTAGGAACTAAGCTAACATTTATTAAGTGCCTTTAAAATATCAGACATTTTTCATATATCATCTTATAAAATATAAACAAATTCTTTAAAAATAAGCATTTTAATTCCAGTTTACATCTGAACATTCAGCCCAAAATTCCATGATGAGTAACTAGCTCAGGGAAGAACAATAGATCTCAACTTTCTTGCAAACACCTATCAATTTATTTGGGCTGCAGACGAATAATTAAAAATAGTCTTTGGTTGTATCTCTATTCAATGAGAAAGACTCCCCATGCATCAGTAATATCTGCTTTAACCTCAGAAGGAAAGGGAAACTGATCACTAGCAAGTATTGCTATCACTGCACAAGTCCAAAATTAGAAAGCAATAGAGCGTATGGACATGTTTATTTACAGAGAGATGGAAGAGAGGGCTGAACAGGATTTGAGCTCACATACATGCTCCTCTCAAGTAGAGCTATTTCCACTATCACTAATTTAATTTTAAAATATGGGAAAGATATAGGTTTTTTGATGAGTGCATGATTAATGACAAATGTCATGGTAAGAGCGGACTCAGGAAGCATTAGTTCAAATTAAAAGTATCCTAATGGATAATACTATATGAAAAATTATAACTAATAGAGCAGAAGTTAGAGAGGAGTCAGCTCTCCATTTCCTTTTTTTGTTTTTGTCTTTCCCAGACTGGTTTTACCATTTTTGTATCTAGTGATCTTTGTGAGCTTAAGGATAAAAATATACACAAATGTTTTGACGTATTACCACCACAAAACCAAGAAAATAAAATACTCCTGAGTTTACATAGTCTTCCCCTTTTGGGCACTGGTTCATACTTTTCAAAATAAATTGCACTAAAATCAAAAATAATATGTAGTTTCTTTAACATTTCTAAGCAAATGTTTTATAAAATAAAATTTATTTGCTATGAAGTTAATTGTGCCCTACAGATGAATATATTAAATAAAATAACTAAAAGATGAAATTCAATACCAATCAAATTGAAGAAAATGAAGACATTCAAATTCCCCAAATTACAGTGTCTTTTATTTTAAAGCAACAATGCTACTGACACTGTGGTTCTGTCTTCCAAAGCTTAGACATTGGCTGGTAAGAAGAGCTGGTAATTTGCAAAATTGGAAATATGCTTTCTACACCACTTATAGTTCAATTAAATGAGTTTATAAAAGTGTTACCACAAGGAGGCGGAGCGAGATGGCCAGATGGAACCCTCTAGTGTTTGTCCTCCCCACAGAAGTAACACATTGAACAACTATCCACGCAGAAAGCACCTTTATAGAAATCACATATAACATAATGACAAGGAAAGAAGCGTCGAAGAGGATAGGAAGGATAATCTCGCATTGCCTATACACCCTTTCCCCAGCCTCAGGCAGAGCAGCAGGGAGAGAGAACCTGTGTGCTTGGGGCAGGGAGAGTGAAGTGAGTGTGGCACCTTGCATTGGAACTCAGTGCCACCCTGATACAGTATAACACAACATCGGGCAGAATTCCACTGTTCCACTGAGAGAGCACTTAGATCAGTCCTGGGCCAGAAGGCAATCCTCCACCCCAAGGGTGGGAACCCAAGTTCTAGCCCACTTCACCACTGCTAACTAAAGTAGGTTGGGGTCCTGAATAAATTTGAGATGCAGTTAGGCCACAGCAATTGCAATTGTTGAGCAGGCCCCGGTGCTGTTCAGACCTTGGAGGCTTTGGCCTTAGGGTACAACTCAGTGAGATGCAAGCTGCAGCTGTCAAGGAAGTCCACGCATCACCCCTCTTTCAACTCCAGGCAGTGAAACATAGGGAGCGACCCCTTCTACTTAGGGGAAGAAAACGCAAAAGTGCAGAGAACTTTGTCTTATAGCCAGATACCAGCTAAGCCACAGCAAAATAACGCAGTATGCAGACTCCTGAAACACCCAGTTCCAGGACTTTGCTCCTAGATGTTATTTCTAGACGCATCCCAAACCAGAAGGGAATCCACTGGCCCTGGTGGGACAGACAGTTTCAGCAGAATTCACACCGGCTGACAAGAATGGCCTTGGTCCTTGAATAAATATCAGTGGCAGCCAGGCAGTCATTGCCATGGGCCTTGGGGGAGCCCCAGTGCTGTGCTGGTCTGAGAAGATGTGGGCTTCAGGTGCAACACAACACAGTGCCAGCTGTGCCCATGAGAGTGCTCATATTATCCTTCCCCCAATTCCAGGCAGTTCAGCACAGAAAAAGACTCCTTGTGGGAAAGGAAGGAAAGAAAGCAAAGGACTTTTTGGGAACCCAGGAAATTCTCCCTCATCTTCTCCAAGTCCACCAAGGCTATGTATTTAGGGGGCTGCAAGAGTCACGGCATACGTGGGCTTGGGGCATTACCTAGTGCTGGAATGGCTGAAGTGACCACAGGCTAGGAAATAAAACCCAATCCCCTTTGAATTCTTGGATTCCTCTCAAGAAGGATAGGCACAAACAAGGCCAAACTACACAAACTGGAATAAATAACTTCCAGATTTTATAAAATAAAATCTCTTCTATGCCCAGAAATAAACAAATGTCTATGAGCATCAAGAACATCCAGAAAACCATGACCTCATCACATGGAGTAAATAAGTCACCAGTGACCAGTCGTGGAGTGATGAAGATATGAAATCTCTCAGACAAAAAAAAATTCCAAAAGCTTTGTGAGGAAGCTCAATGACCTTCAAGACAACCCAGAGAAGACATGCAGAATTTTATCAGAGAAATTTAACAAAGATATTGAAATACTTTTTAAAAATCAAACAAAAATCCTGGAGCTGAAAAATTCAATTGACAAACTGAAAAATGCATCATAATGCCTCAAAAGCATAATTGATCAAGCAGAAAAAATAATTACAAAGCTTCAAGATAGGCTATTTGAAAATATACAGTCAGAGGAGAAATAATGGAGTGTACTAGCAAAACCTACAAAATAGCCTCAAAATGATAAATCTACAACCAGACTGAAGGTAGTTCTTCAGTGTGAAAGAATAGGACACCAAAAAAAAAAAAAATCACTAAGGTTATAAAACTCACTGGTAGATTAAGTACACACACAAGTACTAAATACTCTAATACTATAATTGCAGTGCATAAACCACTCATATATTTAGTATGAAGGCTAAAAGGACAACCTATTGAGGCCAGGCGTGGTGGCCTATGCTTGAAATCCCAGCACTTTAGGAGGCTGAGGCGGGCAGATCAAAATATCAGGAGTTCAAGACCAGCCTGGCCAACATAGTGAAACCCCGTCTCTACTAAAAATACAAAAAATTAGTGGGGCACGGCAGTCCGTGCCTGCAATCCCAGCTACTCAGGAGGCTGAGGCAGGAGAATCACTTGAACCTGGGAGGCAGAGGTTGCAGTGAGCCGAGATCCTGCCACTGCACTCCAGCCTGGACAATAGAGCAAGACTCCATCTCAAAAAAAAAAAAAAAAAAAAAGAAAAAAGAAAAAGAAAAACTCATCAAAAACAATAATAACCACAGAAATTTGCTTAAAGACATAAATAGATATTGAAAAGGTTTTTTTTCTTAAAGCAATCTCATTTACAATAGCTACAAATAAAATAAAATGCATAGGAATAAGCTGAACCAAAAAGATGACATATTTCTATAATGAAAACTATAAAATATTGACATACAAAATTGAAGAGGACAGAGAACATAGAAAGATTTTTAGTGTTCACAGATTGGAAAAATCTTATTGTTAAAATGTCCACGTTACCTAAAGCAGAGATACAATGCGATACCTATCAAAATAATAATGATGTTCTTCACATAAATAGAAAAAAAAATCCTAAAATTTACATGGAACCACAGAAGACTAAAAATTGCCAAAGTCATCCTGAGCAAAAAGAACAAGACTGGAGGGATCACAATACCAGACTTCAAATTATACTATGCTATAGTAACCAAAATACCATGGCAGTGGTATTAAAACAGACACATAGACCAATGGAACAGGATAGAGGACAAATAAATAAATCTACACATTTACAGTCGACTCATTTTCAACAAAGGTGTCAAGAACATCCATTGGGGAAAAGCCAGTATCTTCAAAAAATGGTGCTGGGAAAACTGGATATTCATAGGTACAAGAATAAAACTAGACACCATTGTTCCTCATATACAAAATCAATTCAAAATTATTAAAGAGTTAAATCTAAGACCTGATGCAACAAAACTGCTAGAAGGAATCATTGTGGAAATGCTACAGAACATTTGTCTGGGCAAAGATTTTTTGAGTAAGACCTGGAAAGCACAGGCAACCAAAGCAAAAATGGGCAAATGGGATCACATCTAGCTAAGAAGCTTCTGTACAGCAAAGGAAACTGTCCAGAAACAGGATGGGAGAAAATATTTGCAAGCTATTTAACTTTTATGGGATTAACAGCCAGAATATATAGGGAGCTGAAAAACTCAATAACAAAATAACAAAGAATCTAATTTTAAAATGGGCAACATAGTTGAATAGACATTTTTCAAAAGATAAGAATGGCCAACAGGTATATGAAAAAGTGCTCAACTTCCCTAATCATCAGAGAAATGCAAGTCAAAAACAATGAAATATCATCTCTCTCCAGTTAAAATGGCTTTTCTCAAAAAAACAAAACAAAAACAAAAATGGATGGCAGCAAGTATATGGAGAAAGGGGAATGCTCATACACTGTTGGTGGGAATTTAAATTAGTTCAGCCACTATGGAAAACAGTATGGAAGTTTCTAAGAAAATTAAAAATAGAACAACCGTATGATCCAGCAATGCCACTGCTGCCAATATATTCAAAAGAAATGAAATTAATACATCCAAGAGATATTTGCACTCCCATGTTTATTGCAGCTCTACTCATGGTAGCCAAGATATGAGATCAACCTAAGTGTCCATTAACGGATGAATAGATAAAGAAAATGTGGTATATATACACAATGGAATATTATTCAGCCATAAAAAGAATGAAGTCCTGTCATTTGCAACAGCATCAGTGGAACTGGAGGACGTTACATTATGTTAAGTGAAATAAGCCAAACACAGAAAGACAAACATTGCATGTTCTCCTTCATATACTGGCATTACAAATTTGATCTCATGGAGGTAAAAAGTAGAATGATGGTTACCAGAGGCTCAAAAGGGTACTGAGGAGGAGAGGTTAAAGAGGGGTTGATTGATGGGTACAAAAATACAGTTAGAAGAAATAAGATCTAGTGTTTGGTAGCAAAATGTGACAACTATAGTTAACAATTCCTTCCTTCTTTCCTTCCTTCCTTCCCTCCTTCCTTCCTTCCTTCCTTCCTTCCTTCTTTCCCTCACTCTATCACCAGGCTGGAATGCATGGAGTATAATGACGCGATCTCGGCTCACTGCAATGTCCGCCTCCCAGGTTCAAGCAATTCTCTGGCCTCAGACTCCCGAGTAGCTGGGACTATGGGTGTGCGCCACCACGCCCAGCTAATTTTGGTATTTTTAGTAGAGATAGGGTTTCACCATGTTGGCCGGGATGATCTCCATCTCTTGACCTCTTGATCTGCCCACCTCGGCCTCTCAAGGTGCTGGGATTACAGGCGTGAGCCACCTCACCCGACCTTATTGTGTATTTCGAAACAACTAGAGGAGTGAATATGGAATGTCGAATGTTCCCAACACAAAGTCAGGGTAAACGGATATCCCAAGTACCTTCATTTGATCATTACCCATTGTATGCTTGTATCAAAACATCACATATATCCCATAAATATATACAACTGTCTTTTTTTTTTTTTTGACACTGTCACTCTGTTACCCAGGCTGGAATGCAGTGGTATGATCTCAGCTCACTGCAACCTCCACCTCCCGGGTTTAAGTGACTCACCTGCCTTCGCCTCCCAAGTACCTGGGACTACAGGTGTGTGCCACCACACTTGGCTAATTTTTGTATTTTTAGAGAGACAGGGTTTCACTATGTTGGCCAGGCTGGTCTCAAACTCCTGACCTCAAGTGATCTGCCTGCCTCGGCCTCCCAAAGTGCTGGGATTAACAGGTGTGATTCACCGTGCCCAACCTATACAACTCTTATGTACCCATAATTTTTTTTAAAAAAGTTAAAATTTAACCACAATAGAACAACTGGTCTTTTTCGTCATGGTGAACCCTGAAAATTTGAGCATAGATGAATTATGTAGTTTTTCTTTTTACTTGCTTGCCCTATCCATTTTTGCTCTCATCACCTCAGGTGTCACCCCCTTTTGTTATTGTCCCTAGGGACCCGATGCTGGCTGGTTTATGATTAGGTTTAACACAGGGAAAGCACCAACATGAGACTGGAGGGCAAGAGTGAAGATTCTCCATTCTCCTTTGCTTTGAGGATGCTCTTTTCCTTTTTTGTCTGCAACTGCTTTTCTCCACAACTACTTGGGTAGCCCTTTCGCTGGTAGTTCAAGTTCCCATTGAGGAACTGTACAAATGTTTCGTATCCTTTTTTTCTTCAATCTATGGGTAGAAAGATGCTCTGACATTGCTAGTATCTGGATGCCTCACTTGCTATACCTTTTTTGTTTCCTTAACTCTGCCTGAAGCTTTTGAGAAATCTTTTCAATGGGTTAAATTTTATTTCCTTTTTGGGACTATGATCAACCCAGATTGTGTTCCTGGTTTTGGTGGTCTTTTTTATTTATTTTTTTATTCCTAAGACTTGTAAATTTGTTTGTGTTTATGCTCTGGGTTTAGCATCTCTAGTCCACACACTGTCCTTGGTGCTCAAGGACACTTTGTTCCATTTGTTCCTCTCATTTCTTCCTTTCTCCTTCAACCCATTTGAAATACGTTTTCTTTGTAGCACATTTCAATTTTGTCTGTCATTTTAATTCACCATAGGGTTCAAATGTGTGAGAACAGCTGATAAAAGATCAAAGTGCTCCCTCCTAGGTAATATCCTAATATTTCTATTGAACAGTAGTGATGTATTAAGAATAGTCCTGAAATTTAAGGAAAAGGATCAGCATCTGAGCTCAGCTCTGGCATTAATTATTTCACATTACAAGGATCTATTAAACATCTATTCTTCTGTGGCAGAGCAAAATAATGTGCTTATGAAGGTGAAGCAAATAGTTTCTAAACCTAAAGCGGATTTGAATGTATTTTATTTCTTCTTTCTCTATGAGCCTTTATTTTCTTTTTATTTCCTTTTATTACCATGCAGTGATTTTTCTGTGGGGGGCAGTAACTACCATAGCTTGTACCTATTACTTAGTACTTACATAAATATGTGTAAAAGTGAATTAAATTTTCTCTACTTTAAGTTGAAGAACATGTGTTCTAAGTTCTCACTTACATGAAGTTTTCAGGACCAGCTGTTTATCTGTGGCACTACTAAAAATATATTGATAGATTGATATGCTTAAATTGTACTCTCTTTAGATAAAACAAGTAAGTTGGTTAATATCTTTGGAATCACCCAGGAAATTTAAAGAATATTAAAATGCTTATTCATTCAGATTTATTTTTAATACAATCTAATGTTTAATCAAATTATCAATAGTTATTTAAAGGTTTGCATCATGCAGACATAATCTGTTTTTTGTGGAGGGGAGGGGCAGTGGATATATTTGAAAAATAACAAATAATAAATTCTACAATATTTCCATTTGGTTTTTAAAAGTTATTACAGGTTTCAAATTCACATTACCCTATTTGTAGAATAATTTCACTCATTGAGTAGACATTGTATTTTTTAATATTTCAAGATAATTTTGAAGGGATGAAAATAAATGTATAGAAATTATAATGATTTCATATAAAATTATTTTATTACAATTGATGAAGTTTTCATTTGCTCCCTCAAACATAATTTAAGTATCTGAGCATTAGAGCAATAAGCTATTCTTTTATAGTTTATTGATATCCATTGAAATATCAATGTGTAATTTTGATCTGTTCAGATAGTATTTCATCATATCATATGATTCCATTGTTCTTGAATCATTGGGCTGTTTCCTAAGATAGAAAATAAAATTAACCTGGCTTTATGTATTTCTTTGCTACTCTTTTGATAAAGGCTGATAGTGAAACAGTTAAGTAAACACAAAGTTTCTAAGAAGAATCACTGAAGTGCATATGATCTAACATAATGTGCTTCACAGAAACTAGAAATTGGATTAATATTGCTTGCTCATGCTTGAAGCACAGAAAATTGCTCAAAGGCAGATGGATGAAGAGTGAAAATCTAAAAATAAAATTCCCAGTGGAAATGAGGATTTTCACAGTCCAGATTGGTTTCGTCTAGGATATAAGTCTCATGGCATGGACGAAAACCTTATAAGCAGGGCACTTATGAATATTGTAAATCATATGTATGTATGTTTGTGTATATATGTGTGTGTGTGTGTGAGAGAGAGAGAGAGAGAGAGAGAGAATAGGCCTAAAAGACATATAAATTAAAGAACAACAGAGTTAAAACTATTCATCATTTGTGGCAAAGTGTCATTATTTATTGATATAACCTATGATTTATTTTATAGACTTCCAGCAGCAGGCATTCAAAATTTGAACTAGTATAATTTTAATGAAAAAAAATGCAATGAACTTTGGCATGATTTTTATTGTTTTATTTTAATAAAATCTATATGGTGGATATATTCCCCTTATGGTTTATATTTACTAACTTCTGGAAAGAAATATGGTTTATATTTACTAACTTCTGGAGTCTAAATGCTGCAGTTTTAATACCTGCAGATAAATCAGCTCAACAGTGTATAATGTGATAAATGATCACAGCAATTATGAAAAAAATAATGAATTCTAAATTAAAATTTATTGAAAAATATCACATTGTGTATAGCACTGAAATAAATTCCTAACCAAAAAATGTGTTAAGTAATCAGATTTAATACGTTTTATTATTTTTAAAAATAATTTAATTTAATTAATTAATTTATTTATTTTTGAGACGGACTCTTGCTCTGTGGCTCAGGCTGGAGTGCAGTGGCATGATCTCAGGTCACTGCAACCTCTGCCTCCCAGGTTCAAGTGATTCTCCTGCCTCAGCCTCCTGAGTAGCTGGGATTACAGGCATAATCCACCACGCCTAGCTAATTTCTGTATTTTTAGTAGCAATGGGGTTTCACCATGTTGGCCAGGCTGATCTCAAACTCCTGACCTCAAGTGATCCACCCACCTCAGCCTCCCAAAGTGCTCAGATTACAGATGTGAGCCACTGCACCCGGCCAGATTTAATATGTATGTCTTAGTATAAGGACAATTCATAAAACTAGTGTTTTTTGTTGCTGACCACATATTATCTGCTAATTTAATATAGGCACAAAGTATAAAGTGTGCCCATTTATTAAGAATGCATTTATGTTTCTTCTCTTTAATTCTAGGAATTTCACCCAGGTAACTGTAGTTAATACTTTTATTAGTGATAAGACAATTAAGTCACCTCATTTTCTTTATAGGAAAAGGGAGATGTTGCTTAAAAATAATATTGTGTCTCCTCTCTCACCAATGCCAACCTATAACAAGTGCAAACACAATTCAATCATTTATTGCTAATTTATTTTATATTGACTTCATTTTAATAAACTTTAAATATATGAACTAAAATATTAGGAAAGTATTATGGGAGGGATTATTAGATTATATTAAATAATACTCCCCATTAGGCTTTAATAACCAACTTGTAAGGGGTGAAGCTCTCTGTCACAACTTAAGAAGTTTCACTAAATTGACTATTTTTTGCTTATCTGTCCAGTGGTTCTATAAATTAGCTTTAGGAGAAATCATAAAATGAATTTTAAAATTCTTTAGAGTGAAAAGAAAAAGGCTCCCAAGTGACCCAATAATGTTCTCAAGGCCCTTCCAAAGGCTGATTCTTTGGTCCTAGACTCATCATGGATTTCCTGGTTGACCTTCAATGTTATCCAGTACCTTTGCCATAAATGCAAAGGATTGGTAATCTGCCAAGGCCTTTCTCAGGCTTATAAATCAATTTCTAGAAAAAGATTTGACAGTTATTCATCTTTACTGATAACAGGGCAACATTATAAAAAATAATAAAAAGAAAAATAAAACATTGACTTAAATTTCACGAAGGTTTAGAAGGGTAAGAACACAAAGACAAGTCTTTTCTAAAAATAGAAATCTCTTAAAACACTTTTATATATGCCCACCTAAATGAATTTAGAATCAAGTTAGTTTTATCATAGATACAAAAGAAAGAGTATTAATATTTCTTCAAGTTTTGTGAATTTAACATCATATAAACAGATATATCAAATAATATAAATTATGGAGAGATTGTCTTTAATATCAACATTACTATTAATTTGCCAAAAATTTCAGGGACTAATGCAATTTTTTTCTCAAGTCCTGGAATCAGTCTCTGTATACCAATAAATGAAAGTTATAGCTTCCTGTAGGGAATATAGTCCACGTTCAACATGCTTCCCCAATTACAATGAAAATATTTGTCTAATTTCTATTTTTCTTCCTAATTCTAGCATCAACTAAAGTTGTCCTTCTTCCTGAACATAGGATTAACAGTAAATTAGATTATAAAACTATATTTTGTTTATTAACCATTCCGCTGGTAAGAAATAAAATACCTTATTCTTTTCTTAGGAATTTTTACTTTTCCCCATTTAAGAGGGGAAGATATTTCTGCTTAAGCAAAAAATGTTTTAGTCACAAAATAAAACATATCAGATGATAAAGATGTAAACATATATTCATTGGAATACTCATTTTGTTTGAGCAAATCATTTTAATTCAGAAATTGATCAAAAAGGACTTTACACCTAAAAAAGGAAAAAAACCTTAATTATAGAAATTTGAAAATTCTCATAAATCTGAGTGCCCCTAGTCGAATTTTCTTGAATCAAATTTACCAAGATTATTTCATTATGTTTGATTGAATGGTAAAGTAAATCACCTAAAAAAACTTAAAGAAAAATTAATAGTCTTATTTAATAAATCAATTATCATATATTTAGAAGAAATTTTGTTAAATTAGTTCATTATCAGTAATAACAGCTAGTTTTTGAAAAGATAACCTGATTATTATTCTGTATCTGTTTTATCTGAATATGTAATTTGTATATATTATTCTTATTATTTTAGATTCCTACATTCTATTCATTAACATTTCTCGAAAACATGTGTTAATTCTCACAAGTATTTAGGCATTAGTGGGAAAAAAAAACACCCAGAACTACCATAATTTTCTACCTTAGAAATCACTGCAATATTTTGCTATATTTTAAATCCCTTCTGGGAAGTATTTTTCTTTTTGTTAATTTGAAAATATAAAATAGTGACCTTTACTTTACATAAAATAACATTTTCTTCAAACTTGGTACTTAGAGCACAGTTACATAACCAGAAATACAGGAAAATTGCCTCGTAAGATATTGACTGTCCCACAGCTTACACACTTAACCCGAAGAGAGAGTGACAAAACTGTTTGTCAGCAGTATAAGATTTTAGAATTGTTCATAAAATTAACTTTATTGGTTTAAGTAGCTTGGTTAGAAGGGACTGTAAATCAGAAGCCTCACCTGGAATCATTCAGGCTGGAAGGAGAGAGAACATTGCAGCTTTAACCTGTAGCTGTTATCTTTTGAAGTTGACTGAAAGAAAAGGAATTTATACAGAAAACAAAGCACAGAGTTTAGGTGATCATTTAAAGCAGGAAGCATATCACTTTAACCCTATGTTCTGCTCCAGAAAGCAAAAAGTATTAAGCAATTGAAAAAGTTTTGGAAATGTTTTTAAATATTTAGCCAAAAAACAAAAGTTCCTAAGGAATAATGCATATAAAAAGGCATATATTTATGGGAAAAATTTTATTCTGCACATACTCCAAAGTGATAGATGCGTGAGATCATTATTTTTAAATCACAACAATATATTGATACAACAAAAAGACTGACTTTAAAATAATATATAATATATAATAAAAATATACAAATAATATATATTATACAACATATTATATATGTAATACATATATTACATATTATATATAACATCATGTATTGCATATATTATATAATATATTATGTATATAATAGATGTATGAATTTGATGCTCAATACATTTTTATTAGCAACGATAAAATAAGGCCCAATAACAGTAATTGTTTACAGTGAGATAAAGTAGTAGTCTAAGCAGACGTAAAGTCAAATAGAAAAAGAAAGAATAAGCATGTTGAAAATTAAATGAATGGATGGAATTTCATCAAAATGTCAAGTTCGACATAGCAATTAATAGTGTAACATAAAACAAACACATTTTCCATAAAACAAATTAACATACTTATTCATCAAAATAATTTACGAAACTCCTACTGTTATGCATCAGATGTTGTCCAGGGTACAAAAGGTTGAAAGGCAGTTTTAAGGACAGAAGGAGACTGAAAATGTTTGAAGAAATTGTATGTAGTCTCTTGAATTTGCGGCAGTTTTCCAGTTGTCTTTTCCTTCAGTATTATTATTGTGCTTTCTCCATGGGAGAAGCTATCCATTTTAATTTTCTATTTGCTAAATGAATGAAATAGCATACTCAATTAGTTGCTTAATACATATTTTTATTTTATAGCTTTATTGAGATATTACACATATCATAAAATTCACCACTTTAAAACACACAGTTGAATGATTTTTAGCATTTTCAAAGAGTGTACAACCATCATCAAAATCTACATTTGGAATACTTACCTGATGCCCAAAAAGCCCGAAACACATTAGCAGCCATATTCCATCCTGGCTTCACATCCTGCGCTCTCTCATTCGAGACCCCACTTCCAGCCTCAGCACCAGAGAACCACTAATCTATTTTCTGTCTCTGGATTTACTTAGACTGGTATTTCATGTAAATAAAATTGTTCTTTATGTGGTCTTTGTGACAACCTTCTTTCACTTAACACGACGTTTTCAAGGTTCATCTCTATCGTAGTATGTATTAATATTTCATTATTTTTATTGTCAAGTAATATTTTATTGCATGATATAACATGTTATGTTTATTAATAGATATTATTTTGTGTTTTCCCATATTTTGCCTATGAATAATGCTGCTATGTACACTTATTTATACTTTTTTTGTGTATCTAACTTTTCACTTATTTTGGGTATACACTGAGGAGTGAAATTTCTGGGTCATATGGTAAATTTGTGTTTAATTTCTTGGAAGAACTGTAAGTTTTTCAAAGTGGCTATGCCATTTTAACTTTCTACCAATGATATATAAGGGTTCCAATATCTCCATATCTTCATCAAACACTTCTTATTATCTGTCTCCTTTATTTTAAGCATTCCATCATATGAGAAGTGGTATTTCCTTTAGGTTTTAATTTGCATTTTCCTAATGACTAATGATGTTCAGCATCTTTTTATGTGTTTATTGGCCAATTGTATTTCTTTCTTTTTTCCTTTTAGCAATTTCTATTTAAATCCTTTGCCCATTTCATTGCTTGTTGTTTTTATTGTTGAGTTATAGAATTACTTTATATATTTTAGATACAAGGCCTTGGTCAAATATGTGATTTGAAAATAGATTTTTCTCATTTTTCCACTTGGCTTTTCACTTTTTGATTATGACCTTTGATGGGCCAAGTTTTCAATTTTGATTAATCCAAATTATCTTTTTCTATTTATATTGCCAGTTGTGCTGTCGGTGTTGTATTTAAAAGATCACTGCCTAACCTGAGGTCATGAAGATTTACCTATTATTTCTTCTATAACTTTTATAATTTTGACAATTAGTTTGTGTCTATATACACCTTTGAGTTAATTTTTTTGTAGGATGAGATAGAAGTCTAGATTTGTTCTTGTGGATTTGGATATTCATTTGTCCTATCACTATGTATGAAAATATTAGTTTTTTCTCCATTGAATTGTCTTGGCATCCTTCGTCAATTTATATTCAATTGATTTATGGTCAATTGAATATCAGTTGACCATAAGTATGAGTTTATTTCTGTAAACTCAATCGCATTCTTTTGATCAGTATGTTTATTCTCATGCCAGTATTGCTTTGCCTTGATTTCTACAATTTGTCATAAGTTTTGTATAATTTTTATCCCTTCAATTTATGAAGGCTTATTTTGTGGTCCAGCATATGGTCTGTCCTGGAGAATGATTTTATACACTTAAGAAGGATGTGTATTTTGCTGTTGTAGGGTGTAGTATTCTATACATGTCTGTCAAGTCTAGGGGTTTCTAATGTTGCTCAAGTCTTCCATTTCCTTGTTGATCTTCTGCCTAGTTACCTCATCCAGAAGAGGTTAAATCTCATTGTCTGCAGTACTGCTGTATTTTTGCTACTGTGCCATTGATCTGGGGTAAAAAGGAGTGATAGGAGTAGAACCACAGATCTTGCTGTCATACTTATATTCAATATTTTCTCTAGGATCACTCTAATTACTAGAGTTCTGCTATGACAGGTTTTAGGTTGTTTTGCTAGTATTTTTATAGTTTTAGAGAGAGAGAGAGTTCACTGAGGTCCTCATTATGTCATACTGTAACTGTGTATATGATTATTGAACAATAGTAGTGTCTGGGAAAAGAAAGCTTTTTAAATTCTTTACTGGAGCTAATGAGTCTTGGTTCCATATTCTAAGATTCTCTAGGAGTTGTTAATGTCATTACAGTTGCAATTAATAAAATAAATATGGCTTCTGAAAAATCTATTCTTTAGTTTACAGAAGTAACATTCAGAGTACCTTGGTAGGTCATCTTAGTCTATTTTAGCTTCAACTTTATAGTTCTAAAAACCTAAATTGAGCAGAGTATATAGAGATAATTTGATTCAGAGGAACTGATTCAAACTAACAAATCGAAATGTGTTAACCAAAACGCAAACTTTACTTTGATTTACATTAATCACCATGCCTTACTGAGGGGCCTAAATATTCAAATAATCAACATAGCTTGAAAGTGACTTAAAGGCATATCTAAAAAGTATAACTATAATGCTATTCGATTAACAAGGAAAATAATACATTGTATCAATATTTAAAATATGGAATCACTTTTTATGTGCTAGGCACTGTACTAATATTTTTTGATGTATTACCCAAGTTATCTTTTCAAACCTTCATATGATGGCTATAATGATTATTGCCCCATATACAAAAATGGACTAGAGTAAGAGAGATTAGAAAATCATTCTCATATTTTAATTAAATATTTGATGGCCTACTTATAGTTAAAATACTAAGAAGATAGAAACAGTGGAGCCCTTCTTGAAATCTTTTTCTCCCTAATATTTTTATGCCATATCCTATAAATCATCACGTACTTTTCATTTTACTTTCTAAATAATTTTCGCATGTGTATTTTCTTATTCATTTTTGTTACTACTGCCCAGATATTGGCCTTTAATATTTCTTGACTGGGTCATCTTAACAGCCTTCCTATTGATTTCTTTCCTAAGCATCTTTGACCTATTAACACATACTTCATATTGCAACCATAATTATCTTTCTACAATGCAAATATGACAACGCCACCCCTAGTTTTTGTACTTTAATTTTCCCCTTCCATCGCAAATGTAGTTGTAAACACAGACACGGTCTTCTCAAGATCATCGAGGGGAATATGTAAAAATTATCAGAGGAATCTCCTGGTAAAAGGCCCTTCTCACCTTGCCAAATACATAAAGGAGATTCAAAAAGTATTTGTTGAATAAATCAATGAATGCATGAAATATAACACTAAGAAAGTGAAGAGGATTAGGGAGATGGAAGAAATAAGATATTTACAGCCCTCTCCTGGATGGTGCTATGGTCAAATGATAGGGAGAGTAATGGCACAAGTACAATAAACATTATTGGAGTTTTTTTCCCTTTTTTTCCTGTATTTCCCCCATTTTCTCCCAAAATAGTCTATTAGAGACAGAAAAATAAGACATAATCAAACAAATGTTCTACTTCAGACCAAGATGTTTACTACTGTATCAATCAACTAAAAAAATGTAAAAATACATGAAACAACGGTTTTCAAGACACTAAATATCAGCCAACAATGGACAGTGAGCCCTGAAAGACCAGAACTCAACAAAGTAAATCCTACAATTGTTCCAGCTGCTAGTCCTGAGATTTTTTACACCATAACAGGAAGCAAGTAACTAGGCCAAGCCTGGCAGACTCCCTGAACTCAGCAGGCAAAGTTGGTCAGAGTTACCAAGGTGGCTAGAGTTCATGAAATAGATATATAGATAAGACAGCTGCACAGGGAGAAGGCAGGAGTCTGAGGTGTCCTCTTCCAGCATCCAGCAGTGCTGGTCAGAGCATGCAAATGAGGAAACAGTGAAGACATACCCCGGAGGCTTTTAACGTCTTTAGTATTAACTTCCTTCCGACCACAAAGAAAACTTTTTTTGGCACAAACCTAGGACTTTGTTCAGGATGTCCATCCGTCTCTACTACTAGTAAGTAAATAGTTCTTTAGCAGTACTTTCTTCCTGGAATCAACTTAAGATTTTAACATTTGGTTGATAAAATCTACAAGTGTGGTAATGAAAGATATTTGTTCCATATTTTGCTTCTTACAAATGCTCATAGCTCTTATCATATTCTCATAAATACCACAAAAGTCCAGTTATTTTCTTGCACAAGATAAAGATTTATGCCTTCCAAAGACTGTGAATATATCATGTCATTTTTTTCATCAGTCTCATATTACTAAAAACTACATCTAAGACATCTAATTAAATGCAAATGAATACAATTTAACATAAAATGCTATTTCATTGATAGTACATTTTAAGATTTTAACCTCAATTTTTAGCTATATTAAAGTATCTCAGAGATATCTTATATGTAAATACACAAAATAAAATGGATTGTAATGAAAACATTTATTGCTATACATACAATAGTATTTTAACAATTACAAAAGTATTATTTCTTCTATTGCTTTCTATTTAATCAAATAGAAAATATGACATAACACTCCTGTGAAGTACTTTGGATAAATTATGTATAAAAAATGTAAAATATATAGAAATATAAAATATTATACTCAAATTTAAATTTTTTTAAATTGTCATGTGAACTATAATGATACAGTGTTAATTTTTCTTGTTTAGAAAATGCATTAATGTATGTTAAAACCAATGTATGTATATTTTAATTCTAATACCATAGTTAAAATATTAATGTGAGTTTTCTCGTTATCATTTGACATGATAGCTCTAAAATTCGAAGTTATTTCTTAAAGAAATACATAATAGTGCATATAGTAATGTGACTTTAAAATATATTTTCATAGGAAAAGAGATGGGAGAGCTTAACCCTTTTTTTTTTTTTTTTTTTGAGATGCAGTTTTGCTCTTTGGCCCAGTCTGGAGTGCATTGGTGCCATCTCTGCTCACTGCAAACTCCACCTTCCGGTTTCAAGTGATTCTCCTGCCTCAGCCTCCCAAGCAGCTGGGATTACAGGCGCCCACCACCACGCCCAGCTAATTTTGTATTTTTAGTATAGATGCGGTTTCACCATGTTGGCCAGGCTGATCTCAAACTCCTCACCTCAAACTCTGCCTGCCTTGGCCTCCCCAAGTGCTGAGATTACAGGTGTGAGCCACCGTGCCTGGCCAGAGAGCTTAACCCTTAATTGGCATTTTCTATGATGACATATGAGCCCAAATGTCAAGCTGCATATGGTCATCCACTCAAACCTATCACATATATGTGCAAAATACCATCTCACAGCTGGTGATGAACTATTCACAAGTTTCTATTTGTTTACTCAGGTACAATTCTAATTTCCAAGAGAAAAATGTTTTCAGTTTTCAGCCTTTTAGTGTTAAGTGTTAGCTCTACACATACAAAATTACTACTTCAATAAAAACTCATTAAATGTCATGAGAGGGCTAGAGAATAAGGTGGAGGAAATCTGGAAATGGGACAACAGTACCAACAAATTTTCAAAAAATGTATGAAAGATAAACTAAATTTAGAGCATCAGAATCCTTGGATGAGAGTTCTTCTGCCAATAAGCTAAATGACAAAAAGAAAGAGGAGAAAAAAAAAGATTAAAATGATGAAAGGCATTTATCAAAGAAAGAGTGCTAAAATAGAACAAAACAGAAATCAAACACAAAAATTAGCTGTTCGGGTCCCAGCCATCATCTTCATCATCCCTGTGGCAGGGAGAAGAAAAGGATGGGGTTGCAGAGGGCTCACATCCACTTTCACTAAACTTCATTTCTACAGGGTTACCCACTACCCTTCACTGAATTTCACTGGCCAGATTTTGGTACATGGCCCAATCTAGCTACTAGGGAGGCAGTATGCATGAAATGAATTAAAAAGAAAAACAGGCTGGGCACGGTGGCTCACGCCTGTAATTCCAGCACTTTGGAAGACCGAGGCGGGCAGATCACGAGGCCAGGAGTTCAAGACTAGCCTGATCAATATGGTGAAACTCCATCTCTACTAAAAATACAAAAAATTAGCTGGGCATGGTGGCAAGTGCCTGTAGTCCCAGCTACTCGGGAGACTGAAGCAGGAGAATTGCTTGAACCCAGAAGGAAGAAGTTGCAGTGAGACAAGATCGCACAACTGCACTCAAGCTTGGGGGACAGAGCGAGACTCCATCTCAAAAAAAAAAAAAAAAAGAAGAAGAAGAAGAAGAAAAACAACGTTGTAGAAGAGAAGAGTGAACCTATACCATTATGTAAATTATATACTCTATGACTGATCTGTGAATAATATTTCCATACTCATAGAATGTTAGTGCTGAATAATGATTTAACAAAAAGTGTGAACTTTTAATTTGGGGGTATTCACATTATGTCTGGCGAATTCATTAGTGTTAAAGCCTCATCTTTCATAATAGTAATCATATATCATCTCTAAGACAGAAACAAAAAACTAACATTATAATTGATAAAGGAAGAAAAATCAATCAAAATTGCTCCCTCTAAGTGGAAGGATTTGAGTACCTTATTTCTTTTAAAATTTTTTATATTGTACACGTTTCCTTAAGGAAACATGAAAAACTGATTTTTTTGAAGAGGTAGGACTAATGGTTTGGTGGTATGGAAGAAGTTGTAAAATTGCAAGGACAGGGGTACTGTAGTCAGAGAATTTACAAGAACTTGAAGGACTGGAATTGATACATTAGTACTGACAATAGGGGTGGCCATGGGAGTTAATGGCTGAGCTAAGTTGGAGAAATGTTATTAAATTCTAAGAGGTCAAGGAACTGAGAAGAAAAGTTTTTGAATAATCTTTCATGGGAATGATAATAATATCACTAAGATTAATAATAGAAGAAGGACTCGATTTTTTAAAAAATGAGGAGAGTGATCAGGAGATAGATGATAACTACATAGGGAAATATGGCATGGTATAATTGTTGGACATCTGGCTCAAATGACTTGTGAATTTTAAAGGCAGAAGATAGAAAAATGATTTGAAAGTGGTAATGAAGAACAGTGTGAGTCTTACACCTCACCACTAAGACCTGAGCTATTGAGTTAGGAGAGGAAAGAAAAGAGTCCACCTGAAAAAGCTGCAGAGAAGACGGTGTCTTTTTCAGAAACTCACTTATTTGGAGAAGTAATGGGAACATTCAGAAAACTGACTAAGGCTTAAGGGGAATTGCTAATGATAGCCCATATATTTCAGACTTGGGATGTATAAAACATTATGAGCGTTAGAATTGGTTGGTATAAAAGGGAGTAGAAAGTCGGGGTTCTGGCGAAGATATTAGTAAAAAGAGAAGTAGGACATCATGGAGTTAGTACCTAATGTGCTCAACTGGGTATTTCTGGTGACTCATTGTCTTCAGAGAAAAGTCACCAAGACATCAGGGGATTGTTAACTCCTGAGGGAGAGCTATTCTGAAGTTTGATGTGGTACAATTGTGCTCAATAAATGAAAAAGTAATTTACAAATAAAGCCATGGTTGGAAACATGAAAATTCAGAACTATCTGAAAACATTGTTATCTACAAGCAGAAATAAGATTATTACAGAGAGCCTAATATATAGGAAAAAAGAGGTTAAGGTACTGATCAGAAAGAAAAACGACGCAACAAAGAGAAAAATAAATGGAGAATAGCTACCTAATAACAAGAAATGGAACAAAAAAATACAGTGAACATAAACCACCCTGAAAGGGAGCACTGTTGGCAGTGATTAAAAAAATAAAAGAAAACTGTACGGTTTTCTTGAAGGACTGCCTTTGACTTTACCTTGTATTCAGCTTCTTTGCTCCCCATACACAATATGCTTGCAAGCCTCTAATAACCATTGACTAGCAACGTGAAGCCCAAGAAATACAGTGAATTTCTGTGTACAGAAAGAACTGCTTTTATTAGCTGCCAAACACAGCCTAGAATAAAGTTTTGGCAACAGCCGAGTAAACTGCTTCAGTGGATGGAAGTATACTTTTCTTGGCTTTCTGGGTAGGAACAGTACAGCGGCCTCTGGAGGCTGGCTGATAGAATGGATCCCATTATTTATTGATATATCATCTTAAAACTGATAAAGATGTTGTGTAATTATTTTAACCTCTTAAACTCCTATTGATATCAGGAATTAGATTTTAGTCTTCATTTATCTGTTTCTAAACTTCAACATGATTAAAAGTATGTTCAGCTTTCATGATTCTCTAAACTAAAATATTGTGGGTTTGTTATCATGAAAACCTATTTCTCAAAAAGGCACTTCTCTCTGAGATAACACTGGGGCTAGTAGTGAATATACTGGTATATTGGATATTCAATGCCAGGTAATTCTGAATATAATCTTAGTTCTAGTCTAATAGCCAGGCGTATAGTGTTACTTATAGCCACTATATTAACAGAAGTTTTTATTTAAAAAGAAGATGCTACAGTATTGAACGTACTAATATAGAACTAAAATGTTTGGAAAAAAAGACATTATAAGAGTGTGAATTTTAAGCTGTTTTGTTTCTCTTATTTAATCCATAAATATAGTGCCATAATTAGGTTCAGAAAATTAAAAAGATGAAGCTTTTATAAATCAGTAAGTTTTAAGTCTCTCCTAATATTGAAATAACCCCATACATTAAGTTTTCTTACATTTCAAATAGAAGAGCAAGAATATTCTTAGAAATCTTTACATAGGACCAGCCACGGTGGCTCAGCCTCTAATCTGAACACTTTGAGAGGCCGAGGTGGGTGGATCACGAGGTCAGGAGTTCGAGACCAGTCTGACCAACATGGTGAAACACACCGTGTCTACTAAAAGTACAAAAATTAACCCGGCGTGGTGGCTCGCGCCTGTAATCCCAGCTACTCAGGAGGCTGAAGAAAGAAAATCGCTTGAACCCGGGAGGCAGAGGTTGCAGCGAGCCGAGATCTTGCCACTGCATTCCAGCCTGGGTGACAGAGGAAAAAAGAAAGAAGAAAGAAAGAAATTTTTACATAGCTAGATTTTAGGAAGAAAAATATTTTTTTCATGGAGTTGGAGAACCTTATTTCCCACGCAAGTATGATTCTGTCATAATCAAGTCTGCAGTCATCTCTTTCCACAGAAGAGAAAAACTATAAGAACCCACCTGAACCAATGGAGAAGGTGCGTGTGATAAACAACTGTATTGTAATTTTCTTAAGTGCTTGAATAAAATAGCCAGTCAGCCAGGTAATATACACAATTGTCCAGCATTTTGAAGATATAAAAAACAAACTTGAAATGGCATAACATTTATTTATTTATTTATTTATTTATTTATTTATTTATTTATTTGAGATGGAGTCTCGCTCCGTTGCCTGGGCTAGAGTGCAGTGGCGCGATCTCGGCTCACTGCAACCTCCGCCTTCTGGATTCAAGCTATTCTCCTGCCTCAGCCACCTGAGTAACTGGGGCTACAGGCGTGCGCCACTACGCCCAGTTAATTTTTGTATTTTTAGTAGAGATGGGGTTTCACCATGTTGGTTGGGCAGGATGGTCTCAATCCCTTGACCTCGTGATCTGCCCGCCTCGGCCTCCCAAAGTGCTGGGATTACAGGTGTGAGCCACAGCGCCCGGTCCATTTGTTTATTTTCTTAATACTCAACACTTGAAGGCAAATAATGTACAATAATAATCTGACAATTATTGAAAATTATATATTTTTTAAAAATGAAAATTTTGGTTTCAGAAAGTTTTTTAATGTGAGGTACTATATTTTCTTAATTATAACTCATAGAGAACCTAGCCAATTAAGAATGTTCATAAATCAATAAATATTACTTGAATAATGATGCTACATACAAAGACCAAATGAAAACTATGTGGGCAAATTGTTGGCAGCAGCTAGGTTTCCTTTAGAAATTCCTTTCACATAACACTATTTGGACAGAATGTTACCTATTTCAATCACTTCTAAACCATCTTGAGAATGGAAAGTCAAGGAGAATTGCAGAGTTTTTTAACTATTTGATGAGAACTTTATCACCTTTCCTTTGATGTGTAACTTTCTCTTGAGAGAGGCCTAGGGCAGCTCTGATTGAGATTGGCATCTGAAGAATCTGAGTGTTGTAACGTTGTGATCCCTTCATTGTATGATCCCTTCATTGTATTTGTTTGTGGGTAAATATTTTATAAAAGCCTTCAAATATAAAACTTCCCTGGTCATGACTTTTAACATTCTCTCTGGTTTAACCAAGTTTCTTTTCTTACTTTGTCTTAATAATAGGGAAACTGTAGTAAGCACTTTTCAAACATCAAAATCAACAAGCTCATACTTAGTTTGAGATTAGTTAAATACTAATCCTAAATCATTTCAAACAAAGCTGACTAGTAGTTATCAAAAATTAATTTGTTATGATTGGCATTTTATTATAATCTTTAATAATAATAAAGTTGATCGTGTTTGATCAATTTCAAAATTTTAACAGAGATCTGTGAGCTCTTTATGAATGAACATTACATAAAACTTGAGTGTAGCCTCTATGTTCAAAAAATATCCATACATTTTAAACTTCAGTTATTATGGGATTCATCTTTTTGACTAAGGAAAATAGTTGAAATAACATGTTCTGTAAAAAAGCAGTTCTATCAGAAAAATCTTCAAGTCATGGCACACAGTGGCTCATGCCTGTAATCCCAGCACTTTGGGAGGCCAAAGCAGAGTGGATTACTTGAGGTCAGAAGTTCGAGACCAGCCTGGCCAACACAGTGAAACCCTGTCTCTACTTTAGTTTTTTAATTAATTTATTTTTTTTACCTCTGAATTTCTTATTGACCTCCTGCTCCCCAAAGGGTACCCTGCATCTGCTGGCTTAATGTCTCAGAACTTTGGTGTCATTGGTCTCAGACACCACTTTGTCATCCACTATCCTGCAGGTGGTGGACTTTTGGTTGTTTCCATGGAGCTGCTGCTGTCCAGGGCATCACCATGATTGAAGTTCTCCCTGTCTTCCAGTGGGCTGCAGTAGGTGGCAATCTCAGCCTCCAGCTTGACCTTGATGTTCAGCAGGGCTTCGTACTCCTGGGCCTGGCGCTGTCCCTCTGCCCGAGTCTGTGCCAGCTCTGACTCCAGGTGCAGCAGGATGGCGTTGAGCTGCCCCATCTGCAGGGCATAGCAGGCCTCCACCTCCCTCAGGCTGTTCTCCAAGCTGGCCTTCAGATTTCTCATGGAGTCCAAGTCGATCTCCAAGGACTAGACTGTATGTCTCAGCTCCGTGAGCGTCATCTCAGCAGCTCCAACCTCAGCAGACTGCGTGATGACCACTGTGGTGCTCTCCTCAATCTGCTGAGACCAGTACTTGTCCAGCTTCTCTCGGTTCTTCCCAGCCAGCTCATCGTATTGGGCTGAATGTCTGCCATGATCTTGGTGAGGTCCTGCGATTTGGGGGCTTCTACCTCCATGGTCAACCCAGAGCTGTCAATCTGGGCTTGTAAGCCTTTTACTTCCTCTTCCTGGTTCTTCTTCATGAAGAGCAGCTCCTCTTTGAGAGCCTCGATCTCTGTCTCCCTGCTGCAGCTGAGTGACATTAGTGTCATCAATGACCTTGCAGAGCCCATGGATGTCACTCTCCACAGACTGACGCATGGCCAGCTTTGTCTCATACTTGACTCTAAGGTCATCAGCAGCAAGACGGGCATTGTCTATCCGCAGAACGATGTGGGCATTGTCCACAATATTTGTGAAGATCTGAGCTCTCAGTTCCTCGATGGTCTTGAAGTAATGGCTCCAGTCTCTGTCCTGGGGTCCCTTCTTCTCCAGGTGCTCCCGGATTTTGCTTTTCAGGATTTTGCTCTTGAGCTTCGGGTTCTCAGTCTCCAGGCTCCTCACTCTCCAGGTAGGAGGCCAGGCGGTCATTCATGCTTTGCATGGTCTCCTCGTTCTAGATGCCTCCCATTCCTGCCAAGTCCCCCGCCATCCTCATGGCCAGGCCCCGAGACCCCATGCCGCCCAGGAAGCTGGTAGAGCGGGACACGGAGATCCGGGAACCAGGGCCCCTGGCGGCTGCATAGACGATGGCCGCGCTGCTGCCTGGCAGGGCACCATAGCTGGACGCCCGGACAGAGCCCAGGGAATGGTAGTTGGTGGAGAGGGTGGAGCGAGTGGTGAAGCTCATGCTGTTTGGGGAGGAGAGCGAGAGGACAGGACTCAGGCTTTGCCAACGACCGCCTGTCTCTACTTTAAATACAAAAATTAGCTGAGCGTGGTGGTGCATGCCTGTAATCCCAGTTACTCAGGAGGCTGAGACAGGAGAATCGCTTGAACCTGGGAAGTGGAGGTTGCAATGAGCAGAAATCCCGCCAATGCATGCACTCCAGCCTGGGAGACAGAGTGAGACTCCATCTCCAAAAACCAACCAACCCAACAAACAAAATTTTCAAGTCAACCAAAAAATTGTCGATAGTCCTTTGTTTGTTTGTTTGCTTGTTTTACCTGATTTCTCTTAAATTAATGTTGCTCTTAACTCTGAGATAACAAAACAAGGGACTGGTTCATATGTAGGTATCAGTACAAGTAAAGAGGAAGAGGAACTATAGGAAATGATATTTCAATGTGAGTGTTTTAACATGGTATTGTTTAAACCTAGCTATTTCAAAAGATTTTGTAGTCTTACTGATAATAATATGTCATTGCTACGGGAAGAAAGGTACAAACACAAGTTAAAGACAATATCCTTAATCTAACTTGGAAACAACCTGGCTGCTACTCAAAACTCATATTAACGAACTCTATAATATTTGACTGCTGAATAAAGTTACTTTAACTAACTTCCAATATCTTCTAATTCAAGTATACTTTTATTATATCTCTCCTTTGTGTTTGTATAGATGTATACAGCATGGGTTTGTGAGAAATTTTTCTTGTTGAGAATATATTATTATTAAGCCATAAACTCAGGACAATTTTGGTTTACTAAAGACCAAGGTTGCTTTCATCAGTTCCACCAAAAATGGTTTAATGGTACCACTCACCACCCTTGCCTCTCCTTTCCAGCTCCAGAACATTTAGTTCTCTGTCCTCAGTACCTTCATAGTACCAAATGTATATTTCTGTCCTAACACTTGCCACATTGTGCTGTCAGGTTTTACTATACTTGTGGACCCAGGAGAAAAATGTGCAGCCCTGATATAGGCTTCTTGGTATAGTTGATACTTTGTCATTTCATAACCTGTGCTGAACATAATTTCTGGCTCTTGTTGGATCTCAATGAGAATTTTTGAAAGAATAAATAAATAGTGGGAGCAATGTGAATTTCTGCAAGCAACTTGCTTTTGGAAATAAATTAATCCATTTGTCTTTATTCCTATTCTCTATGGATAGGGAATGTGCAAATTGTTAATGTCCAAATTGTGAATGTTAATTTTTATTCTTTGAAGTAGAATGGGCTGAAAAGAAGTCAAACTGTACATTAACTCTAAATTTTACCTGGAATAGTAGTAACTGAGTCAATGAATTCTAGGAAGAAAATTCTTGAGTTTTTAATCCTGACTTCTACGTTATAAATTGTCTGGATATATGCTCCCTGCCTATGTCATAGCATGAGAATAGTAGTAATGGCAGAGTGAGCTGATCTACAATATCAATTTACCAAGAAGGAAATGGGCCAGGTGCGGTGGCTCACGCCTGTAATCCTGGCACTTTGGGAGGCTGAGGTGGGTGGATCACTTGAGGTCAGGAGTTCAAGACCAGCCTGGCCAACATGGTGAAACGTTGTCTTCACTAAAAATATAAAAATTAGCTGGGCCTAGTGGCGTGTGCCTGTAATCCCAGCTACTCATGAGGCTGAGGCAGGAGAATCACTTGAACCTGGGAGGCAGTTGTTGCAGTGGCCCGAGATCGCACCACTGCATTCCACCTTGGGCGACAGAGGGAGACTCTCTCAAAAAAAATTAAAAAGTAAAATCTAGAAGAGTAGCTAAGATTTTATTCAAGTAATTATCTATTGAGAGACTTACCTAGACATGATTCTGTTGCTGATGAAATTTGACCTTGTCGCCACTTCCGGCCCTAACTCCCTTTTGAATTTGGCTTACACTGCTCATCTGCAAAGTTCTCTGAAACACAGCACTTCTTTGCCAGGGTAAGAAACTTTGTTTTCCTGCTTCAATCTCTGAGTACTATGTGTTATTAATTCTCTTTCCTTAAGGCCCTGTCAACATACGCTGTGTGAGCTTACAGAGTTGTTAAGATACAATGGTAGTACCCTACTCCTTCACTAGAGTAGAAATGTAAGGTATGGATAATTAAGTCCAAAAGATTCCTTGAGCTGTGAGAATACAACATACATCAGTATTTGGGAGACAAAAAGATGTATTTTTCTTTTCTTTCTTTTTTTTTTTTTTGAGACAGAGTCGTGCTCTGCTCTGTTGCTCAGGCTGGAATGCAATAGTGCGATCTCGACTCACTGCAACCTTCGCCTCCCGGGTTCAGGTGATTTTCCTGCCTCAGCCTCCTGAGTAGCTGGGACTACAGTCATGTGCCACCATGGCTGGCTAATTTTTGTATTTTTTAGTACAGATAGGATTTTGCCATTTTGGCCAGGCCGGTCTTGAATTCCTGACTTCAAGTGATCCACCCACCTCGGCCTCCCAAAGTGCTGGGATTACAGGTGTGAGCCACCACGCCAGTCCCAAAAAGATGTATTTTCTCTATCTTTTAAATTATTCTGTAAATATAATAAATATTCAGAGGATTAGAAAATATAAAAATGTGAAAAAATGTTTGGGAGTCTGGCCTATTATGACCTCACGGGATTTTTCAAGTTTGCTTCTATGACACTATATCATATTAATACCTGTAATTTTGAGGTAGGAAAAAAATTGTATATTGCTTTTAACAAAAACTTTGATTTAGGCACTGAATTATTCTTTCATAATATTCAGTTTGCTTTCAGATTTCAATAAATTTGCTATTTTAATATGCCCAGTTTCTTAGCCTATTCATTATTTAATAATGACATTCATTATTAGCAGGATTTTGTAAAATAAAAATATTTGAAATTATCTGTGTGGGACCAAGCTGAATTAAGAAATGTGGCTGTAGAACTGCTTTCATTTGAGACTTGTTTTTAATTTCGAATACTGACCCCACGTGCATATATAGACACAGCACCTCATGGAGAAATTGAGCAAGATTTGCCTCACCAGTGATTACCTGCTCTTCTCTATACTGTCACTAACGGTGTCCAAAATAGTAATTACTGCTTTAAGGGTGTCCAGATAACTCTGTTCTAACCAGTGAGATAAAAGTTGACTTCACAGAATGAGGCTTCTAAGAACCCATAAAGGGAAACATAGGCTGTGAAAACATTTTGTCCTTTGTTCTTCTCTGACCTGGAGTGCACTAAGTGATGTTGAAGACGAAGCAGGCAATGAAAACCTTTTCACCTTAATGTCCCCACTGATTATTAAGAAAACTATCACTCTTACCTCCTAAAACAAGCCAGTAGATTGACCAACTATTTTTTTTTTTTTAGAGAGACTATAAATTGAACCTGTAACAGAAGCATTTAAAAATCTGTTCAGACAGAGGAACTGGGTATTCACAACCGCCAACCTGATAAACTGTCTTAAACAGTTGCTCTTTTTTTTTTTTTTTTTTTTTCTGCCTCTACATATCCAGAAGTTTGAAATAGTCCTGGGCTAATACAAGAGCCCCAGTGTTATCAGGCACGTGAGCATCCTTTAGAATTCCTTTCTCTGTTATTTTTCAAGTGGAGTGAGCTTTTCTGTGGTCGCAAGGTGCCTGTTTCACCTTCAACATCACTTAGGGCATTGCAATCCAGAAGAAGAACAAAGACAGACACAATAATTTCACGGCCTATTTGCCCCATAATAGACTTTCATGGAAGCCATACTTCACAAAGCTGTTTATATTTTATTGGCCAGAATATACTTATTTGGGCAACTTTAGACCAATGATTGGAAGCTAAATTTGGAGAAAGTATTTGTCCATAGGGTTAGTCAGCCAACAAATAGTGACCTCCACTGTTTTTACTTAAAAGTGATATGACAGACAAAAAAGAGAAAAGTTAAACAAAGGAATGTAATAATGCATACAATTTTTAAAATGTCCTTTCTACAGTGCCTTTGTGTACAGAATAGCTGACTAAAAGGAGTTACTAAGAATTCAGAACTCTGCTGTTGGTTTGCTTGGCTATGCTTTGCTGATCGGCTGGCATACTTGGTTGAGAAAACAATATGGAAATATCATTACATAAGACACAATTAATATCAATATATTTCTTTTATATATTACATACTTCCTAGGGAAAAATCACTCAAATACAAGCATTAGATTCAAAACTACAAGCTGATATAGGAGTGTTTACATTAATTACCAGTAACGAAATTTGAATTGGCCCTCATGGCAAAGGTAAAGTGCAACTGAACCCCAATACCTGGGCTTGGTTTTTCCTCAGCCACATTTCAACAGATGCCTCTTATCCTTCCATTTAGGGAGGAAAAATGGAGTAGCCCAGGAATCCTTTGGAACTTCCTAAGCCTTCAATTAGAACAATATTTCACAATGTTTCTTTCATGTTGTGGCAAAATAGAATAGTATACTACTTGAAGTTCATGGAGGAAGATGCTCCTGCCTGGACTGGGCTGGGTTGAGCAATTTCATGGATAAAGTAGTTAAAGATCTTGGGACATCGTTAAACCATTCATAGCCTCCCTGTGCATCATAATAAAATGATTAAAAAAATTTCTTAGAACATAAGTTTATATCACAGCTAGGGTTTATCTACTAAGCTAAAACATATTCTGCCAGGTAGTGATGATACTACAAATGACTGATCACCTGTCTTTGTGCCCCAAGTCTTTTTTCCCGTCTGGAAAAATCGTCTCATTTTACAATTCAAATTTGTCTAATTTCATTTTATTTCAGATCCTTATGCCTGTCCTTTAAAAAAAAATCTTACTCCTTTCTTAAGGTTTTTTTTTTTTTCTAGAACCTGACTGTTCTCTTTTTTATTAAATCGAAGTATGCAGTATGGATCCTGAACAGTCATAGGCAAGCTGTGTGTATTGATTAGCAAGGTGGAGCTTGTCCCTGAACTGATTTTCTATTGGCAAATTCAGGGTAAGGCCAAGTATGAAGTCTGAATCCTGTGTTTTCTCTTTTTTTTTGGCTTCCCCTCTTTTTGTGACATTCTTGCCCTCACTCTTCAACCTCCTTGTCCCACTTAGACCCAACTCAAGAATGTTTTTTCCATTGGTGCTGGTTTTCAACCAGTCAGGATCTTTGGTCTTCTGACAAAATCTCTTATCATACAAAAGTAATTGTGTGAAATTATTTCAGCTGGTCTTAATATCACTTGGCATTTCATCTAAATTATAGTTCCTTGAAAATAACTGAGTCTTCTAAATATCTGTACCCACAATGCTACGCACAGTCAATAAATTATGCTTTTAAAAATATTACATAACTTCTAAAACATAAATAAAACTATAGAGTGTGGTATAATGTACTCATTACACTTATTATTCATACATGGCCAATCTTAGTTTATCTTCATCTAATGCAATTAGTATTCCCAAATGTCAGACACCATATAGCATGTCAGTATATGTTTCTAAAATATAAGGACTTCAAAAAAATGCAGCATAATACTGGGAAGCAGGTTCACCAAAAGAGGACTCCCATTGTGGGGCAGATTGCAGAGATCATCATCATGTGAATCACCTGGAATTGGAGTCCAAACTCTTCCACCCGCTGCAGCCTTACCAATGTGAGAAGGAACACATTCATGTGCAACAGTTATTTAAAGCAGGTTTATTAATTATAGATGGGTAGGAAGGGAAATAAGAAGTGTTGGATCCACTGTGAGGTGATCCTCAAGGTTCAGAAAGTTGCCCAAGGCAGATGGAGTCTCAGCTGACGTGGTCCACTTGCATGACAGCTGAGGGACACCAAAAAGTAGACCACCCTTGGCTACTAACTCAGGAGCATGTGACTCACTGGGCAAAGTTTTGAAGGCCATCCTGCTTCCAAGGGAGAGAGGAACAAAGCCCCAGTTAGTTCCAGATAGTTTCTCCCTCACTTAAGATGTTACATTTCCTAGGAGAGAGAGACAAGTCCCAGGCAGTTTCTCTCTGCCTAAGCATATTGCATTCCTAGCACATTCTACACTTGTTGTTGAGAACTGTAAGCAAGAAGGTGGGGAAAACTAAGTCAGTCCAAGACCATGTGAAGAACTGCCCTGAAAATACCACTTTCACACTAAGAAATGAATGCTAACTTCATAATGTTTTTCCAGTATTCATATTATAAGGGTCTTACAAGTGATTTTTAACATATTACTTTTTTGGATCTGAATACGAAGAAAGTCCATATATTGCAATAGGATGTTACGTCTTCCTAATATTTGTATCTAGTCTTCTTTTCATCTACGTTTTCAATTAAAGTAAAATTAACATACAAGGAAATGCACAGATTAGGTGACAATTCTGTGAGTTTTGACTAATGTATACATCATGTACCCTATACCCCAATCAAAACAGAAAACGTTTCCATCACCCCACAAACTTCCCTTATGGCTCCATCCAGTTTTTGTCATCACCCCATAGTTCAGATTTTCTATCAAAAATTAAGGTTGTCTAATCTAAAAATTCATGTATATGAAATCAGACTTACTATTTTGCAACTGAAATATTCCTTTCAAAAAATGTTTGTAAAATTCAGCCATGTCTTCCTATATATCAGTCTTATTTTATTTTATTTTAGAAATGGGGTCTCACTCTGTTGCCCATGCTGGAGTACAGTGGCTCTATCCTAGCTCACTGCAGGCATGGACTCCTGGGCTCAAGCGATCCTCTCACCTCAGCCTCCCGAGTATCTGGGACCACAAGCACAAGCCACCATGCCTGGCTAATTTTTGTATATTTTGTGAAGATGGAGTCTTACTATGTATGTTGCCTAGGCTGGTCTCATGCTCCTGGGCTCAAGGGATCCTGTCACCTAGGTCTCCCAGTGTTGGGATTACAGGTGTCAGCCATTGTGCCCAGCCCCATGTATCAGTCTTTTATTATTGATGAATATTGCAGTATATCAATATATCCCATTTTATCCATTCTAATGCTGATGGACATTTGATTTGCTTTCAGTGTTTTGCTATTATTAATAATGATTCTATAAACATAAGTAATGTGTAAATTATTTTTCTGGAGCTATACCTTTATTTCTCTTGTGTAAGTAGTTGGGTGTGGAATTACGTGGTCTCGAAGTCGGTGTAAGTTGGACTTTATAAAAAGACTATCAATGCTGATTTTTAAAATTTTTTTCTGTTATCCTCAACGTATATGCATTTTCTAATTCTTTCACATCATGGCCAAAGTGAAATTGGGTTTTTGCTTTTTAATTTTTGATACATAGTTCATATATTCTACGTATCTATTTTATATTACATAATAACTGATAAATATGTAAATATGAGTGCAATATATTAAACAGTTAATGTAAAATGTAGCATACTATAGTATAATGTAATATAAATGTAGGGCAGATGGAGTCTTGACTGCAAGTGCTCTACTTGCACGACAGCTGAGCGGCACCAAAAAGTAGACCACTCTGGGCTACTTTATTTATAATTTTGTATAAATTATAAATTAGCTACTTAAATATAACTATATATTGATATATGGTTATCTATAAGTATGTGTAAATATACATATAACAGATTATAAATTATGTAATATGTAATATATAATATAATTTAGTATACGATAAAACATAGTTTATATAATATTCAGTATTATATATATATATCAGTAACAAAATGTCAACTTATATATAAGATTATATATATATGTGTATATATATGTGTATATATATGTGTATATATATGTGTATATATATGTGTATATATATGTGTATATATATATATGTGTATATATATATATGTGTATATATATATATATATATATTTTTTTTTTTTGAGATGGAGTCTCACTGTGTCACCCAGGCTGGAGTGCAGTGGCACGATCTCAGCTCACTGCAACATCCGTCTCCGGGGTTCAAGCGATTCTTCTGCCTCAGCCTCCCCCCCGACCCCCCGTAGCTGGGACTACAGGCACGCACCACCATGCCTGGCTAATTTCTGTATTTTTAGTAGAGACAGGGTTTCATCATATTGGCCTGGCTGGTGTCAGACTCCTGACCTCGTGATCTGCCCATCTTGGCCTCCCAAATTGCTAGAATTACAGGCATGAGCCAGCGCACCAGGTGAGATTATATATTCTTTGTGTCAATTCTATGTATTATGTATGTCATATAATATATAATATATATTATCTATGGTTACATGTTACAGGTTAGAAGTTAGGATATAAGTCCTTCATAAGTGTTATACCTACTAGATATGGAAACATTTCCTCTCAATGTGAGGCTTGATTTTTATTTTCTTAATGGTGCTATAAAATGAAAAAGAATTAAATTTTGTTAATATCCAATTTATATATTTTTCATAAAAGCTTAGTGTTTTATGTTTCTCAAAGAAATCACTGACTACTAATTACAAAAGTATTCTGTGTTTTCTTTGAGAAAATTTAAAATGTTACTTTTACTCTTAGATCTATTAGGATTCCAAATTAATATTTGCTTGTGCTGTGCAGTAAGGATCAAGGTTTTTTATTTGATATGATTTTGTGTGTGTGTGCTTTTTTTCCCCAATGTTCATCCACTTTTTCCAGCAGCAGGTTTTGAGATTTTCATTTCTCAGTTGAATGGCCTTAGCAAGTCTGTGTTTAATTGATAGTATTTGTGAGGTTAATTTCTGAATTCTCCATTCTGTTCCACTGACTGATTTCTTTACTTTTATATCAATCACACACTTGCATGATTATTGTTGACTGATAAATAGCCAGAAAGTCAGGTATATCCATGATTTTCATGTCAAGATATCTTTGGCTCTTCGAGGTCCTTTACGTTTTTATGTACATTTTAGAAATAATTTCTCAATTGCTGTAAACATATGCTGTTATTTTGGTTGGATTTCCATAGAATCTATAGCACATTTTTTTAGATAATTGACGTCTTAGAAATATTACATTTTCCAATGTATAAATATATTGTGTTATTCACTGGCTTCCTTAATTTCAGTCAGTAATATTTTCATCTTTTAAATATAGAGGTCTTGCACATTTAACAAGCATATTTCTTAATTTTTTTATGTTAATGTAAATTGACTTTTTAAAATTTCAATTTCCAATTGTCAGTAGTATGTATAAATACAACTGATTTTTCTTCAAAAACCTTCTATTCTGTAATCTGTCTAAATTCATTTTTAATTAAAAAGATTTAGTACTCTCCTTAAGATTTCCTTAATAGTCTATCATACCTCCTGTGTAAGAACACTTCCTTTTTCCTGTCCTTATATAGAGAGTTATTTATTTATTTATTTATTTATTTATTTATTTATTTATTTATTTATCTTGCCTTATGGTGCTAACCAGGACCATGGATATAATGTTGAATGGAAGCGCTGAGACAAAATATGCCTTTTGTCCTATCTCAGAAGAAATGCTTCATCAGTAAGCATGATGTTAGCTATAAGTTTTTACAGGTGCCCATACTTAGGCTGAGACATTTTTCTTCAATTATTTTTGTATGAGTAATTCTATTATGAACAGGAGTAGAGTTTTTTTCATATGAATTTTCTTTGGGTACATAGATGGTCATATAATTCTTTGGCTTCTTAATATGGACATAAGCTCCTTAATTTTAAATTGTTCTTTTCTTCTTTTTTATTTTTTTATTATACTTTAAGTTTTAGGGTATATGTGCACAATGTGCAGGTTTGTTACGTATGTATACATGTGCCATGTTGGTGTGCTGCACCCATTAACTCGTCATTTACATTAGGTATATCTCCTAATGCTATCCCTCCCCCCTCCCCACCCCCACAACAGGCCCCAGTGTGTGATGTTCCCCTTCCTGTGTCCAAGTGTTCTCATTGTTCAATTCCCACCTATGAGTGAGAACATGCAGTGTTTGGTTTTTTGTCCTTGCGATAGTTTGCTGAGAATGATGGTTTCCAGCTTCATCCGTGTCCCTATAAAGGACATGAACTCATCGTTTCTTATGGCTGCATAGTATTCCATGGTGTATATGTGCCACATTTTCTTAATCCAGTCTGTCATTGTTGGACATTTGGGTTGGTTCCAAGTCTTTGCTATTGTGAATAGTGTGGCAATAAACACACCTGTGCATGTGTCTTTATAGCAGCATGATATATAATCCTTTGGGTATATACCCAGTAATGGGATGGCTGGGTCTAATGGTATTTCTAGTTCTAGATCCCTGAGGAATCGCCACATTGACTTCCACAATGGTTGAACTAGTTTACAGTCCCACCAACAGAGAAAAAGTGTTCCTATTTCTCCACATCCTCTCCAGCATCTGTTGTTTCCTGACTTTTTAATGATTGCCATTCTAACTGGTGTGAGATGGTATCTCAGTGTGGCTTTGATTTGCATTTCTCTGATGGCCAGTGATGAGCATGTTTTCATGTGTCTGTTGGCTGCATAAATGTCTTCTTTTGGTAAGTGGCTGTTCATATCCTTCGCCCACTTTTTGATGGGGTAGTTTGTTTTTTTCTTGTAAATTTGTTTGAGTTCTTTGTAGATTCTGGATGTTAGCCCTTTGTCAGATGAGTAGATGGCAAAAATTTTCTCCCATTTTGTAGGTTGCTTTTTCACTCTGATGGTAGTTTCTTTTGCTGTGCAGAAGCTCTTTAGTTTAATTAGATCCCATTTGTCAATTTTGGCTTTTGTTGCCATTGCTTTTGGTGTTTTAGACATGAAGTCTTTGCCCATGCCTATGTCCTGAATGGTATTGCCTAGGATTTCTTCTAGGGTTTTTATGGTTTTAGGTCTAACGTTTAAGTCTTTAATCCATCTTGAATTAATTTTTGTATAAGGTGTAAGGAAGAGATCCAGTTTCAGATTTCTACATATGGCTAGTCATAAACTGTTCTTCTTTTCTGATATAAATATGTAAATTATGAATTTCCTTCTAAGTACTCCTTTAAGTGTGTGTCACAAATTTTGACAAGTGCAGTTTTCATTATCATTTATTTTAAAATATTTTTAAATTTTCATTGTGTTTCTTCTTGGACAAATGGGTTATTTCAATAGGTTCTTGTATCATTTATAAATATTTGATGCTTTTACAGTTTATTTTTATTGATTTTTAATTTAACTTGATTTTTTATTTTATTTTATTTTTATTTTTTTGAGATGGAGTCTTACTCTGTCACCCAGGCTGAAGTGCAATGGCATGATTTCAGCTCACTGAAACCTCCACCTCCTCGGCTCAAGGAATCCTCCTGCTTCAGCCTCCTGAGTAGCTGGTATTACAGGCATCTGCCACCACGCCCAACTAATTTTTGTATTTTTAGTAGAGACGGGGTTTCACTATATTTGTCAGGCTGGTCTGGAACTCCTGACCTCGGGAGATCCACCCATCTCGGCCTCCCAAAGTGCTGGGATTACAGGCGTGAGCCACTGTGCTCAGTTTAATTTTATATCATTATGAACAGAGAACAATATTGTATAAGATTTTATTATTCTGAAATTTGAGTCTGGTTTTATGGCCCAAATATAGTAGAGCTTACTGAATGTTCTATGTACATTAGAAAAAAATGTATATTCTGCAGTTGGTGGGAATAGTATCTTATAAATGTAAATTAGTTCATGCTGACAATCTTGTTCCAAAGACATAAATCTTCTTCTTCTTCTTCTTCTTATTATTATTATTTTTGATACAGAGTCTTGCTTTGTTGCCCAGGTTGGAGTGCAATGGCATGATCTTAGCTCACTGCAACCTCTTCCTCCCGAGTTCAAGTGATTCTTGTGCCTCAGCCTCCCGAGTAGCTGGTATTACAGGCATGCACCACCACACCCAGCTAATTTTTGTATTTTTAGTAGAGGCGAGGTTTCACCATGTTGGCCAGGCTGGTCTTGAAATCCTGACCTCAAGTGATATGCCCGCCTTGGCCTTCCAAAGTGCTGGGATTACAGGCGTGACCCACCATGCCCGGCCCCAAACCTGATTTTTTTGTGTACTTATTAATTAGTGAGGAAGCAGTGCTAAAAACCTCTAAATATGTTTGTGACCTTCTCTGTTTTTATTTTTGTCACTTTGTATATTTTCCTACTCTATTATTAGATATGCACTAATTTTGTATTGCCAGGTTTTTCTAAAGAAATCACTCTTTTATTACATGATGTTGTCTCTTAATCTGTGGTAACACTCCTTTTAAAGTCTATTTTTTTTACAATATTAATATATCCACTATTTTTTTGAGCTTCTATTTGGTATGGTTTATCCTTTTTCATCTTTTTCCATTCAGCTTATCTCTGCATAAAATAGGCAAGTCTGACATGGAATAACTTTAAATTGCAGTATTTAGTTCTTTATATTTAATAAAATTATTTCCATTTGTTTTTTGTTTCTATCTGCTTATTTTTTCTTTTATGTCTTTTAAAAATAATTGTTTGAATATTCGGTTACTTCTGCAATTTGCTTTTTACAAGAAATTTTTTGTATATTTTTCTAGTGGTCTTTCCAGAGGCTTAAAGTATGTCTAATTAATTTATCAGTCTACTAAAAGTTATGTTGTACCATTTCAGGTAAACTCTTAAGAATTTAATTGCAGTATCATCCCATTGCATTCCTTATCATATTTTGTATTATTATTGTAACATATTTTACTTCTAAATATACAGTGCACCACATTCTAATTTTTTTCTTTGAAGAGTTAGTTTATTTGCTTTTAATGAATTGAAGGAAAAAAATTAAAGTAGTCTATATTTATCCATATCTTTATTATTTCTATTATTTTGCATTTCTTTCTATGGATAGAGTTCTATCACTTAATTGTTCCCTTAAGCTGGAAGAGCTTTATTTAGCATTTCTAGTGGCACAGGTAAAAATTAATTCACTTAGCTTTTCTTATATGAGAATGTCATTATTTCATCCTTATTTCTAGAATATTATTTCACTTGATAGAGTATTCAAAGTTAACTTTATCCCTTTCTCATGAACTTTAAAGATATCATCTCTTTGTCTTCTAGCATTGAAGATGAGAAGTCAGCTGTCATCCCTATCATCATTTTCCTCTGTTTGTGAAGTGTTTTTAACCTCTCTGATTGCTGTTGAAATTTGTCATTCAGTTTGACTGTATTCTTGTGGTATGCATGGATTAGATTTTCTCCGTTTTTAACCTGCCAAGGTTACTCTTAGCTTCTTGTATCTGTAGTCTAAATTCTTTCACAACATGTTAAAATTTATGCCATTACTTCTAGGTGGTCATTCATCCTACAGAGAGTCATATTATCTTGACATTTCTGATAGCACCCTTATAATGTCATACAACATTCTTACTGTTTCTTGTATGTTCTGACAAATATTATAGAGTCATGCTCAAAACAAAGTATACATTTTAGGAGAAAATAGAGACCAATACTATTGTATAAGTTGTGTATTCCTTTCAGGAAGCAAACACTACTATGTTGTTTCTCTGCAACGTTTTTAAATAGTAATGATTATAGATCAATTTCTTCATGTGTGGTTGCAAAATAATGATAGTATAATTTATCATATTTTTTTAAGTTGAACAACTTATATAAATTGAAAGGTCTCATTTCCAATATGTGGTTCCATAAAGTTCAATTCATACAAGAAAGCAGGATAGGTGCTACTTTTTTGATATTTATTTACAATTTTTCAAAATAACAAGGTGGTTCAGTAACATTCTCTATGGCTATACATTTTAAAATTATAATTAAAAACTTTTAAATTAAACATTTTAAGTATATTCATGCATAGAAATTAATATTTTCTTTTCAAGCCAACAGATGTCCAGCTGCCTTAGTTAGCTCTGTTTCCTCCTAAACAAACGCTGCTGCCATTGGATATTGTAGCAGCCAATGATTTTTCACCATTTTCTCATGTTTTAAGGTTCCTAAGGACACCTTTTCCCCTAGGTAAGTTGTAGATTTTAGCTGCAGATTTTTTGTTCTACTATTCTTTTTGAAAGTATATAGGAAGAAGGAAGAAGTATTCTGCTCTTCTGCTCTTAGTAATTTTTAATTGAACTTTTTAAATAAGTCAATGCTGATGTTACCTTTATTGCTCCAATTGTTGCATGTCTTTCCAGGTACTTTTTATGTGGGTGTATGTGAAAATTTGACATTATGATAAGGAATTAGTTATAGGGCAGGAGGGTGCCATAACCTCCACAATAGTAGATTGCATCCAAATATGCTCTGCTGAACATAAGGAGTGGCCTTTGTTGTCTAAGTTTCTTTGTAGGTGAAAGAAAGGTTATATTTGAAAGGAGTTACGATAAATGATCTCTGGGGACCATATGGGTACTGTGTGCACTTTAAACCTTATTAAATAGGGAGGCAATTCATAAGAAATGAAATATCTCTCATTATCAAAAACAAAACAGAGGTTTTCTTTCTATTTAGAAACATTATTTAGTATTTTCCCACTGTAAACTTGCATATTAACTTAGAGCCCAATTTTGTATCTTTTTCTAGCCTGTTAGTATTCAATATAGAAGCACATGAAACAGGGAGTAGTAATTTACAGAAACATTTTCCAGTAAACATAAACCCTGTTGACATTGTGATTAACATAAAATCTCCCATTAGTAGTTTTCCGTGGAGATGACTGTACTTGTTGAATGATGATGCATTTGCTTCAGGTATCTGTAGGTCTTTTTGTTTCAAACAGACACAGACAATCAACCAAGACATATTGTTCCAAAGAAGAAATAAGCTAAACCATCTTCTTACCAAGGCCAGAGATAGACTGTTCTGATCTATTTCCACTCTGTAACTGCTTAAAGCAATTCACTTTCATTTCCCACAAGAGGAGATTTGGAAGTGCATCAAAGACAAACTTGAAATTGGGTTAACCCCTTTGTTCTCAGATTTTGCCACTTGGCATCAACTAGCTCTCTAAAGAAAGGAGAAACTTGGAGTGTCACTTATGACCTGATTTCAAAGGCTATAACTGAAACTCTTTGGGAAATAAGTGGTCATTTTTGTTCAATTATTTCATGTATTTTTTTCTAATTAAATTAGTGGAAACCATTTTTGCTTCTAGGCACTAGTTAAGGTCTTGTTAAACCGGTTCATTGGAATCGTATTTTAATTTATATACTTTTTAACTTCAAAAGGAGCAGTCATTTTTATTTCATATCCATTGCCTTGCCATCCACTGCTTCAATTTAATTTCAAATTTATTTTAAATTATGTGAACATGACCTGTTCAAAAAATATTTGTGAAGGACACCTTTTTTCTTAGTTAAAAATTGAATATTCCTGCATACATTGTTAAATATACCATAAACCACCAACTACGTAATTAGCTTTAAGAACATGCAACATGATAAAGTGAAAATTAGTCATACATAGATTAAAATATTTATGGCAATGTGCTCACTCAACCCATTCCTGCTTTTTTCTAGTTGAAGACATTTGTGGTCTTAGAGGTTTATTTCCCATACTAGTTTGTACTTCCATTTTCAGTTCTAAATGGAATCTGTTTTCTCCAATTAGCCTTCACAGGAGTTATCTGTCGTTCACTGTTTTTTTAGAAAGCAAGTTTGGCAAAAAATAAAAAAAATAAAGAGAGAGAGAGTTTTCTACATTTATGGGTGTGCAGAAGCAGTACCAAGGGCAGAAGTAGTTGTAGCGACAACTTCTTCATTCTTTTAATCCCTGCATTGGAGCTATGCTATATATTCTCCAGATTCCAAGATGTCAAGAAGTCATTGCTTTGACAGCTATAGGGGAGAAAAGGGAATTTATTTTCCTCAACCGTGTCAAGGCTAATGGCTTACACTCCTATAACAGAACATAGATTAACATGAGGAAAGCATAACGAATTTATGTAACCAAAGTTTAATGTGACATGGGAGCCTTCAGAAGTGAAGACCCAAAGATCCAGGGCAAACTCTATTTTTATGATTAGGTTCAATAAAGCTGGACAGTTGTGTGGAAGTATGATTGGACAAAAATGGGGTATGACCTACTGGTAATAAACTTGGAGGAACTTAGCAAGGCTTATAGGTTCAGATTCTTCTTGGCCTCTGGATCTAGGGTAGAACGCCCATGCAGTGAGGTTCTTATGACCTACTATCAGGTAAGGAAGGCCAGAGAATTTACTTATGACCATTCATCAGGGGAGAAAGGTGGGAGATGTTCAGAGTAACCTTCTTGCCTCTGCAGTTTTCTCAATGACCAAATTGCCATATTGCGAAGTGTCTTGTTCTCAGCCCTGACACAGCATTTTAGGCAACTGACGATTTCTTGCTTTCAACATATAAAGAGTAGCCTAGAGCAAGTTGTATAAGTTCTGGGAAAGATTCTTTGAGATTCAGCCTAGAATCTGGACTTGCAAAATTTTCACAGATTTTATAGGCAACAAACTCTTGGTTAAAATAACTACACTTGGCCGGGTGCAATCCCAGCACTTTGGGAGGCCGAGGTGGGTGGATCACAAGATCAGGAGTTGGAGACCATCCTGGCTAATACGGTGAAACCCCATCTCTACTAAAATACAAAAAAAAATTAGCCGGGCGTGGTGTCAGGTGCCTGTAATCCCAGCTAACAGGGAGGCTGAGGCAGGAGAATGGTGTGAACCCTGGAAGGCGGAGCTTGCAGTGAGCTGAGATTGCCCCACTGCACTCCAGCCTGGGCGACAGAGTGAGACTCAGTCTTGAAAAAACAAAACAAAACAACAACAAAAAACAAAAACAGACAAACAAACAAACAAAACTAGGCTTTTATGAACTAAATCTTGACTGATCCAGGCACTTAAAAGCACTGGGATTCACATGCACTCATTCACATTTTTTACTACTCATTTGCAGTTTCTTTTCACCCTCAAATTTCTATTTGGGTATTATTTTCACTTCTGATAGAAGAGGACATGTGTCTAAAGTCCAATTTTTACCAAATTTCTATCATATTAGGATTAGTGCCATGGTCTTCCTGTGTTCTTTCCTGCTTAGAAGTGTTTTTTCTCTAATTAAATAAAAGAGATAGTATAAACAAATGGAAAAAAAAGCAAATACAACAACAACAATAACAACAAATACAGAAACATACATACCAAAATAAGACACATCTGCTGACCAATTTACCATCTATATATTGGTTAATTGGAAATAGCATTCCCATTAATTATGTAATAATTTAGTACCAGTTTGTGATCTAAAGCAAAGAGCTTTATGTTCACTTGTCAAAATGCCCTGAAATAAAGCACCACGGAGTGGATCTGCAAAAAAGAAGGTCTTTATTCATGGTTAGCAGGAGGATCATTGTGAAAGTAAGACTCCCCTGCCTTCTGGCCATAAGCAAAGGTTTTATATATCTCAGGGAAGCAGGTTGATCAGGAGTAAAAGGAACAAGGAAACAAGAATGTGATATGCCAGGCAAAGTAGTTTTCTAAAGCAAATGGCCTCAGGGTAAGCAAGGCTGGAAAAGTATATGCTGCAGGTTCAAGTTAACAAGGAAAACTGACAGTTTAAGCAAGTTTTGAGTTTGGCACATACTTTAAGGCTAGAGAAATATTGTTGTAGGTGTTACACAAAAGATATATATATTTATAATCTGGAACAATATATCCGTTTTTTCTGGGTGTCTTAAAAAGGTACATACCTTTGTCAAAACTAAGACACTGTACACTTAAGATCTATACTTTCTATTGTAAGTAAAACCTCAAAAGAAAGAAAATTAAAATGGTGAATTCTAATTAATGATGTGCATGCTATTTATGGAAAGCTGAACTGACTTCTAAATTTTAATTTTTAGACATCACAAATAGAATAATAGATGGATATAATGTTGCATAGATTATATTAGTAACATGCAGTACCATGTCAATGGTAGACACTTGACAGATATATTAATGGACACTGTAAAATTATTTCAACTATGCTACATATTTGAAAACTTTTCTAAAAATATTTGGAAAAAGAAGCAGCATTTTAAGAAAGACAGAGGGTGCAATAAGAGTTTATGAATACTATGATGTTTGAAATAAAAAAATAAATAAGTGATTATATTTTCTTAGGAAGCAGGCAGGCATGCAGCATGTGTAGGAATGACACAGCAAAAGAAATTAACTTCACGATCAGCTTTAAATAACCTTGGCGGAATCAAATACATGATATAATGAAGATAATAATATATCTCATGACTTCTCATTGTATTATGAAGATTAATGTTCAAATTACTATGCAAATATGTATTTGTATTACTCAAATTAAGGATTACATTTAATAACACTCTAGCAACACACAAATTCAATGCTTGCCTTTTAAGCACAGATTGGAAGGTCAGAAAGTGAAATTCTCCTCTCTGATCCTTGGAGGTTTCTTTCCCTTCCATTTTAGGCCGGCGTTAATTGCTGATAAATGGTGGCAATTTGTTAGAAGCAGACAGTATTGTATCTAACCAGTGGAGCAGAGTAAAGCATTGTTAAGCAAAACCCCTCAGATTTGATGGAGATCTGTAAAAAACAGTATAAAGGCAGCATTGAGGTTAGTCTCCATTAGAAAAAGGAAGAGACCAATACAATGATAATACAATATGTCCCGCTATTAACTAAGACACATGAAAGTGAGATACCAGCAATATCCACAGGGTTATTGACAGAAATGAGGACTAGTGCATTCATTTCCTATTGTGGCATAATGGAGGACCACCCCATAGCAGCTTAGAACAAACATGTTTATTACATGACAGTTTCCATGGTTCTGGAGTGCTGCACAGGTAAGCAGGGACTTCTGCTCAGGGTTTCTCTGGTTGAATTCAACGTTGGCAGGGACTACTATCTCATCTGAAGTTCGAAGAGTCCACTTTTCAAGTTGGCATGTTTTTTGATAGAATTCAGTTCCTTTTGGTTGTAGAACCAAGGTCCCCACCTCCCGCCCCACCCCCCTTTTTTTTTTTTTTTTGGTAGTTGTCGGACAGAGTTTATTCTCAGCCCCTAAAGGCTGCTTTCAGATTCTATCCACATGCCCTGCCACAGCATGGAAACTTGGTTCTCCAAAGCCAGCAGGAGAGTCTCCCTCTAGTCTGCTATAATGGATGGAGACTTATATAACATCATATAATCCAAGAGTTACCATCCTTTTATATTTAGAGGTTCTACCCACACTGAAGCAGAAGGGAACACACAGAGTGTCCATCAGGTGGCAGGAATTTTAGGGGCCATCCTAGAATTCTGCTGACCACAGACAGGTATGTTGACAAGAAAATTAATATTGTCTTAATTTTAAAATTTCAAAAAAAAAGTTCATCCAGCTTGTCAAAAGATGATGACTGATTCATGAATAGAGTGAAAAAATAATACTAAAATACTAGGTCATTAATGATGCCAATAAAATAGGGAAAATTTGAAGTGAACAAACTGAGAACACAGGGACTCAAAAAGGAAAATAACAGAAGCAAATTACAGCTCTGGAGTTTCGCAACCTATACAGAAACCTTAACAGAGGCAGTAAGACATTCAAAAAAAAAGAACATCATGATCCAAACACATCACTGGGCTCATGAAGGATGTCATCACCAGTCTGCACGGTAACTAAAGAATAAGAGCTCAGTATAGTCTGAACAACATCAAAATGCATTAATTTACTCATGTTTTCATTTACTTAGTAAACTTGAGTAAACTTGTCTTCATTTGTGTCCATGTGCCTATCACCAATTGTCATCTTTCTGGTGTTATATAAAAGTGAAAAAGACAGGTCTCACTCTCAAGAAGATCCCTTCCTACTGTGAAAATACTCAAGAGAAAAAAAAAATGGCAACAGCAGGGAGTAAATGATGGTGGTGTGCATAGGACTTTCTAGTGCATAAGAGGGGCGCTTAACATGAACATTGCTTGTCTGTGTCATTTTCCTAGCACTGATGACACTTTGTTGCCCTAAGTTCAATTTGGACTGGGCTGAGAAAGGAACCCATGATCAGCGTTACAAACAGAGTGAAGTACACATTTAAAGGGATAAAATTATGACAGGCTCTTGGGGAAGCAAACAAATGGATAAAAAATAGTACTTTGGTTTGACTAGAACACACCTGGCGTGACAGGAACTGGCAAAGAGGTGGATCAATAGGGAAGATCTATATGTGAATGATAAGTGATTATGAGAGATCTGGATAGGAGTCTTGTCTCCATCAGTAGCAAGGTAGATTACTTGGGCTAATTAATCAAGCTTTCCAATTCTCAGTTTCATCATCTTAGAATGGGGTAATATATATCACGAAGATATAGTAGACCAAAAGAGATCAAGAATATACAGCTTGTACTCATGCTCAGCACTGAGGGACTCTTCAGTACATAGCAACTATCATTAATCAGGTAATTAGTTAAATTCTAGGCAAAGGGAATTTAAAAAAATCCAATAAGTGGTTTAAAGCGGGTGGGTGTGGTGTAGGTGGTAGCAAGATGAGATTTGTATTTTAGAAATATTGCTCCATCAAGAGCTTAGAACATTGATTAAAGGGAATTGAGGCTGGAGGCAGGGAGATGAGTAAGGGCATAGTAATGGGGCCTTTTGCTAAGTTCATGGCAGTAAAGACAGTGAGCAGAGGACAGATTTGAGAGACATTTAGAGTAGAAACATTAAGAATCGATGATGAACTGAGAAGGAAAAACATCAAATGATTCTTAAGGTCTCACATTTGGCTGATTAAGTTAATAGCAGCATTATATACCGATGAAATAAGATGTGTTATAAGGAAAATAAAAAAGATAACATTTAAATTCTTATTCAACTACTCCCACCACAAATAATTAAGGGGGGATGTGAAGACTACGCTGAATTTTGCAGGGGTGGAAGCTGTGAAAGAAGGTGATTGGCAGAAAGAGGCAGAAACTGCCAATGAGGGTGAAAAGAGAGCCCTCAAGAGCCAAAATAGGAAGTAGATTGTGATTTTGAATGTGTGGATGTAAAACATCCAGGATCTTGGAGGGGGATGGTGGCAGGTTATGGTCCAGGAAGGCTGGCTCGACCGGGTACTGCCAAATTCTGCAAAGCTCCTTGTATCCAGATATAACACGGAAACAGCCAAAGCAGCCACCTGCGTACAAACCTCAGGCCTCAGACAATAAATGTTCCTGCAGGGCACAGTGTAAGCTGAGATTACAGGACTGAGCCACAGGATTCTGGAAAATTTACTTCCTCTGAACTTTATCAGGCCCTGGAGAGGGAGAGTCCTCAGAAGGGCTGAGTTTTAATTTTTGATACCACAGATAAGAAAGATTATTTAAATTAGAAAGATAAAAATAATGCATGTTTCTATATAATCTGATATAGGTGAAACATACTGGAAATAATTTTGCTAATCGTGTGTAAAACTGTGAGAAGTATGTAAGAAAATGTTGCAAGACCTTGAATGACATGTGTGGGAAGAGACATTTGGAATAGAGACATAAATTTGGAGGTCATCAACATATAGGTAAAAAGTAAGATGTTGGGAATATATTAAATCATCCAAAGTTAAAGAACGTAGATTGAGACTTGAAAATGGCCACAGACAGAAGATATCCTTTCTATGTGTGTGAGAAAGAAGGGCTACCAAAAAATAATAAGACCAAAAATTACAATCTTACCACTATCTTATAAATAACTTTCCTGAGAAGAAGGAAAACCAGAGAACAAAGATGCTTTAGGTCACTTTAAATGAAAGAGTCTTAAAAAATGAAGAAGGATCCATGGTAAGAAGTAAGAAATTATTGAAAGGTGAACTAAAATAAGTATGTCCTGAAAAATATCAATTGGATTTAGTAATTAGACTCCAATGAGACGAGTCTTAATTTATTTCATAGCTTAATTTAAACTGTTATAGATTATGTTAGCAGTAAAATGTCATTTTAAAATATTGTGCCTAAGTTTTCTTCCCAATAAGTTTAGAAGATAGGACGTTCTTCTTCATCATGTTTATGATTCAGAAATCAGAGCCTTGATAAAACATGGTAATTTTTTCAGTGTCTCACAATTAATAAGAGACAGACCTTGGATTTAGATGTGTTTTAGTAGATCTCAAAGGAGAAAGGCTACTGGAGGAGGTTCAGGTTGCTGTGAAATCTGCTCTGCAACTTGGGCCATATAATGCAGAAGACCTAAAGAAAATGGGGATGCTAAGTGGTGTCTCAGGCCACTTAGCAGCCTCATTAAAAAACAAAACAAAACAAAAAAAACCTGCTAGAAAGAGCTCTAGGACTCTGAGGCAACATAATTCTCTCCATGGCAGAATCAACCACTCTTGAAAGCAGCAGTTTCTAGTCACCATGCATTAAGTAACAAGTGGTGTTTTCCATAATGAGCTGAGATGTCACAGGTTCACTGAGTCATTCGGTTGAATGGGAACAGCTATTATCTATTGTGTGTTGAAGATGCAGGTCCAGAATTAGGCTCAAACAAATCTAGAAGTTAAAAATAAATTATACGGGCCGGGCGCGGTGGCTCACGCCTGTAATCCCAGCACTCTGGGAGGCTGAGGCGGGTGGATCAAGAGGTTAGGAGATCGAGACCATTCTGGCTAACACAGTGAAACCCCGTCTCTACTAAAAAACACAAAAAAATAGCCGGGAGTGGTGGCAGGCACCTGTAGTCCCAGCTACTCGGGAGGCTGAGGCAGGAGAATGGCGTGAACCCGCGAGGCAGAGCTTGCAGTGAGCCGAGATCGCGCCACTGTACTCCAGCCTGGGCGACAGAGCGAAACTCTGTCTCAAATAAATAAATAAATGTAAATTATATAAATAGGTGGCTTAGATCCCATAGCATCTAGCTGTTGAATTGGTGCCTCTTCCTCAGCTTGCACTTATGGACACATGATGGCTCTCCTAGGACAATCACCAAAGAAGGAACTAATTGGGTCTGGCTCATCAATGGATTGATACAATACATTGATGGCAGCAGTAGACCTAGTCAGGGACTAGACCTATAATATGATAAAAGGGTATGAACAAATTTGAGAGTGGTAAGGGTACAGACGTTCTCTTTGAATTCAGGGAGAAGCAACCCAAGGTACAGGTGAAGATGGAGTCCCAGATGGTAAATAGTAAATAGGTTGCCTGGTTGATCGAGTAATAGGAGGAAAAACAAATGAAAAGAGAAAAGAAAATGTTGAGAATGGTGATGCATGTAGACTGTGTTTCTGAGTTCTAAATATGCAATATTTCTGCCGACCAGAGATTATCCACTAAAAAAGAGGCACATGACAGCCAAGTGAATAGGATGCCTGGCTAGCTTAAATGTTAGCCAGCCTCCCTCTTTAACCATTTAAGTGCTGCTGCAAAAGTCTCATGAATGAACTAACCATGGCTGCTGCTTTTGAGGTGACCCTAAGCTAAGACAAATAGGCTTTTTAAAGGCAGGTCCTCTGAGCCCTCCTGAGTAACTTGTTTTTGTGACTGTCTGTTGTTGATGTCATTGAGTTGATGACTCTGGTCTCACATAAAAGTTGGTTCTAATGTATCAACCCCCATAGCCTCTCAACTCTTTCTAATACTATAGCAAGGCATTTTTGTCAAGTCCATCTAGGTCGTTATCATACCCAAGCTTCAATAAGTCATTCCGGCAACATGTTAGCACAGCTCCAATACCCTGGCTAAAAAATTAAATCCTGTATGATGGGAGAGTATAAGTGAGTTTTGCATTTTTTTTTTTTTGCCATCCAGCTTTACATTCTGCCACATCTAAAAAATATCTTTTGAAAGTTCTCTATATTTTCATAAATTTCATCTCAATACATGATAGCAATGCCCTAGACTTCCTCTGGAGTTTAAGTTACTTCTTACTTGATACAGACTCTCTCCATGGAGGTTGGTGTGGAGGAAAAGTTAAATATTAAATTTGGACTCAATTAAACGTGGACACAAACAATGGTCACCAAGTTCTGGAACAGGCTGTATGAGCCCCTTGAGGCATTCATCCAGCACTGTTTCTGAGAAATCTCTATTTCAATCTATTCCTATATGTTAGTTATTGAAAAACAACAGACAATCACAAAAACAAGTTGACCTTTTAGTGTTCCTTGAGCCCAGTCAGGAAGGACCCTTGTGACTGGGCCTCATGCCAAACAACTCGTTACAAAAAGAACTAGGGTCCCAGACTGTGCCGAAGCTTCATGAGATCTCTCCTGTCTGTGCACGGACGAGTGGCCGACTCTGGAGCCCAGGGTGTTGCTTCCCGGTCTGGTAGTGAATCGTTGATAGTCTGGTGAGTGTAGTGTCTGACTCTGGAGCCCAGGCTGATGCTTCCCGGTCTGGTGATGAATCCTTCATAGTCTGGTGAGTGTAGTGTCTGACTGTGGAGCCCAAGCTGTTGCTTCTCGGTCTGGAGATGCTTCCTCCACAGTATAGTGAATGTAAATATATACATATCTTTTCCCTTCTCCCCTTCCCATATCAATTTGCTTATTATATCATTTGCTTATTATATCTGTATTGCCATATACTTGGGATAAAGGCTGTTTACCCTTAAAAGTATTGTGTGTGCCTTTTCTTCTCCCCTCATGCATCTCCTGCACAGAACAGTTGGTCTAAGAACAATGTGAATTATTCTCTTTAGTAAATTGGAGAAAGGAAGAGGACAAGTGTCATTTGGTAAAGCAACTGCTTCAAATGTGATCTTTGAAAGGTTTTCAGATAAGGGGAACCTGCTCTTGTTCACAAAGAAATAAAGTAGCTACTTACACAGAAGTTTCAAGAAAACCTGTGCATTCAAAATTCTCAGAGTCTGCTGTCCAAATTTTCACATACCAGAATAAGGGTATGTACTCATACCAATCATGATACTATTTTGACCTAGGATATATATCATGGCTTAGCATTCAATCTCCTATTAGCTTTCCTATCCTTACATTTGATTCCTGGCCTGATTTTCACCAGAGTCAGGCCTGAGGCTATAAGAGTTTTATGCCTCCTTAAACGCTACTAAGAACTCCTCTGGTTTTTAGAGCATGTTATGGCTTGAGAGTTGGCTGACCTAAACCTGTCATTTCCTTTTCTTAAGGTTTCCAAAGCAAGCAAATAAAGTCAGGCAATTTCACAGTTTTTATAATCATCTTTGGCCTCATAATGTTCAAGTGTCACATGTATTACTTAATCCAAATTATAATAAGAAGAGAGGTGTCATAAAGACTGATAAAAGATGGAGAAAAGGAAATATCATGGCAGATACTAAAGTTGACAAGATGTTAAGCATAACTTCAAAGCATCGGGTTTTTGTTTCACTGTACTTTTATATATTAAAAATATAGTTTACATACAGAAAATATACTCTTTTACAGTATATAATATTTGAAGGTTAAAAAAAGTATATAGTTGTGTAATCATGACCAAAACCAATACAAAGAACAATTCCAACAGTCTCCAAAATTCTTGCATGTCCCCTCCTCCCAATCTCAGTCACTCAAAACACTTTCCTTACACTTTTATCTTTTCCAGAATGTCATATAAATAAAATCATACCATATGTAGGCTTGAAGGATGGCTTCTTTCCCTTGCCTTCGAGCAGTTGACATTCTCCCATGTTGTTGTAAATATCAATGATTTAGCCTTTTTAAATTTCGGAGTTGTTTCCACTGTATGAATATACTTCAGTTTATCAATTCACCAGTTGAGCAATATTTGGATTGTTTCTATTTTTATTACAACATGTTTTCCAATTACATGAAATGGACAAATTTTCTTAAAAATACACACCCAGTCAAAAATAAATTAAAAATATAAATAGTTACATATCAGTTTTTAAATTTCACAAAGAAAACTCTAGGTCCAAATATGTTCACTAGAGACTATCTAAACAGTTTTCAAAAATAATACTGATCTTATATAAGTGTTCCAGGTAATAGAAAAGAGGGAAAACTTTCTGATTAATTTTATGAAACAACAACAAAAAATGATAGCAAAATCAGACAAGGATATTAAAGTACAGAAAAATTAAAGGTTAATATCTTTCACGAACACAGACACAAACAATGTTGTAAAATATCATAAACAGAAGATTCTTGCAAAACAAATGTAACAATATACAGAAGAAATAATATATAATAGAGAAGTGGAGCTTGGTTTAGAAACATAAGGTTTCAACATTTGAAATTAAATCATGATTTGCCTTATTATCACATATTAGTGTGTTAATATCAAGTGTACTAATGTGCTTAAATGTATTATTATGTTAAAATACAAGGAAGAACTTGGTTTATCTTAATAGGTACAGAAAATATTACTTGACAAAATTCAACATTTGTTAATCATATTTTTCTTAATGGCAAGAAAATTCAATAAAAATATTATATTGTCTCTGTCTTTCCATACTAGCGCAAAAACAAGATAAAGTTGTCCATCTCAACAATTCTATTGTTGATATAGTAAGAATACCAACATTATATTAGTATTCTTACTCTACGAACTATTGCAATTAAAATAAATAAAATGTACAAATCTCAGAAATAAATATATTAACCTGAGAGAGAGAAAAAAACAAAACTAATATTAGCAGATACATGATTACATATGCACAAAATAAAAAAGAATCTAAACATATAGAATTAATGTTAATGTCATTCAACATTCGAAAATCAATTGAATATTTATATATTAACACCAAACAACTAGAAAATAAATGTAAAAAATATATTTTCAATACCATTAAAAATCAAACACATATAATTTTTTTTAAATTTTTTTTGAGACAGAGTCTCGCTTTGTTGCCCAGGCTGGAATGCAATGGCGCGATCTCGTCTCACTGCAACCTCTGCTTCCCGGGTTCAAGCAATTCTCCTGCCTCAGGCTCCTGAGTAGCTGGGACTACAGGTGTGCACCACCACACCCGGCTAATTCTTTTTTTTTTTTTTTTTTTTTTGTATTTTTAGTAGAGATGGGATTTCACAGTGTTAGCCAGGATGGTCTCGATCTCATGACCTTGTCATCTGCCTGCCTCGGCCTCCCAAAGTGCTGGGCTTACAGGCATGAGCCACTGCTCCCAGCCCTAGGATTTTAAACAACAACAAATAATGCAGAAGAGTCCCTGTAGCTTCACATGCTTACTGGTATTCTGTAATGTTTTTAAATTAATTTAGAGGGTGTGCAGTGGTATTTCATTGTAGTTTTAATTTTGTATTTCTCTTACTTCTAATTGTATTGAGTATATTTTCATGGACTTTTGTGCCATTGTTTTTCTATATATTCCTGCATGGCATCAGTTCAAATCATTTGTCCATTAAATAAATATTTAAAATATAGTAAACATAATAGCTGTGTTAATAAATAAAATGTATACGAGGCACTACATAAAGATGCCTGGAAAAAATCTTACCTATATATTGAACCAAAAATCAGTGATAGAACACAGAAACACACAAAAAATGGAACTTAGTATTTGGAGCCACATTTATTGTGGAGCCCTTTGCCTATTCTGAAAGATGATTGAGAGTTTGCAGAGGACTCTGACAGCCTCCACGTCTAGGGAAACAAAAGTTGCTTTCTGATATTGGAATGCTAAGATACAGACATTAATATAAATATAATTCTGTTTCAGTTTAACTTCAAGAAGGTAAAAGAATATTCACAATTTTAGCTCAAAACTGGAAAATATAAAGAATATATAATAGATTTGAAAAAAAGATATAGATTTGTAGTGAAAATAGCCTCCAATACAAATTTGAAAATTAACAAACTAAAAGGTTCTTCTTAATTCAACACAAATAATGCAACAAGAGCAAACCAGTGAAAACTTCAGAAGACAAAGTAAGAAACAGTAGATAGTGAGACTAATATAACCATATTCTGAGAGAGCATAAAAATCTGGCACGGAAATAATATTTGATGACATAATGTAACCAGGCAGTGTAGATCCAAAATGCATTTTTAAACCTTTTTCCGCTTCTCTAGTCTTAGCTTTGATATGTGCTTCAAAATTCTTCCCCTTCCTTCCTGGCACTGCGCTTGGTTATCTAATTATTTGCTTGCTTAAAATTTCCAGTGGTTAATCTTGAAATGAACCAGGCCTGGATACTCAGCTGAGGAATTCCCTCCCATTTAGAGATCACTTCAAGTCAATTACTCTACAACCCAGTCATTGTTGAGATGGTGTCAGCCTGTACTTCAGATGGACACTAACTCAAGATGGTTATTGGAGCAAGACATGTAGACCCCATATCCTGGACCATTCTTGTGTGCTTCTCATACTTGGTTTCCCTTCTTAAACTCATCTGAAATTGTGTTTTAGAGGCATGAGCCCAGCCATTTCCAAACTGCTATTTGATTAACAAAGCTGCTTTCCCTCACTAAACCTTACTTTTTAATAGGCTTCTCAGGCAGTGAGCACCGGGACTTGTATGTGGTTACAATACTAACTAAGAATTTCCCAGTCGTCATCAAAGACTGCAACTCAAAGATTCAAATTATGAAATCCATCTAGGAAAAAATATTTTACAAGATATGTGAATGTACAATCACACTGGAATAACTTACCCAAATTTTCCCTCCTATCAGATCAACCATAAATCTAGAAAAAGAATGACAAAACTATTTTCAGACACTAGATTGCATCCAGATCAGGACTGTGATCCTTAAAAGAAGAAAAAGACACACACACTCTCTGTTAGCTGGGGTGTTGTGCTTCATTGTAGTATGCAGTTTTGCTGAACTGAAAAGGCAGGACTTTGGTGCTACTGAAGCTAGAATTTATGGGCAGGATATGAGAGAGAACATGACTACACAGTGCTGAAGCCCCAGAGGGTAAGCAGGGGTTACCATTTGTTCTTGGCTGAGGAATTAGCTGCACGCAGGCAGGGTGAATGTTCATGGGGCTTTTGGATGAGTTATTTCTGAGGGACTGGGAGCCAAGCAGAGGTGTCAGAGATCATGCAGGCCTGGGAGGTGCAGGGATCCTGTCCCAGCCTGGTTAGAGAGACCTCACTGTGTACATTGCACATTCAGCAGAAACCTCAGAAAGGTCATGCCTTAGCAGTAAAGACTTACACCCTTGGATAAGAAAATTGACTAAAGACATAACAAAAATAAGCAAGTTCCAACAAAAATCAAAATCACACTGAAAGGGTCAAAAAGGTCTACCAGTAACTTTGTTTTAGACAAAATAAAAACATTAATTAATAAGATATAAAAGAACCAGATGGAACATACATATAATATCTGATATTTAAATTTTACTGTATAAACATAACAGCAGATTGGAAATAACAGAAATAAGAGTCAATAAACTTCTAGATATATTGGTAGGAATTGTCTGACTGGCAGGAATGAGAGAAAACAGTCAAAGATAAAGAAACAGAGCATCATTGATATTCAGTAAGGAAAGAAAGGGAGTTGGGGAATAAAGAGAGAGGGACAGAGACGAGGCAAAGGGAGACAAATACTTAATGAAGCAAAGTCAAAATGTTCCAAAATTTAAAATTAAAACATCAAAGCTCTAATTCCAAGATTGATTAACTGTAAGCATTTTAAATACAAATAATGCCATACCTAGACACGTTATAATTGAATGCTGAACATAAAATAATAAGAAAATTTTTGAAAATGCCTGAAGAGGGCTAAAAAAGACATATTATACGTAGGAAAGCAACTAAACGAATGATGGTTTACTTCTGAGAGGTTAATGAAAAAGTGCAAAGTGCTGAACAATGAGAGAACAAACTCAGGATCGTATATTTAATGAAAATATCCTTAGAAAATGCAAGTAAATAAAGGCATTTTCAGATAGATCACATCTGTGAGGATTTGAAGCCAGTTGACCTTCACTAAAACAAATGCTCTAGGGAGGTTTTTAAGATGAAGGAAATGGAACCTGATGGACATTTGAATGTAGGGTAAATATTAAAGGACGCTAGTGACAGTAAATACGCACAAATATAAAATACCATTTGTTCTCCTAATTTATTTAAAAGACATTTGCATGTTTGAGACAAAAAGTGTACTGTGGGGTTTAAAATATACATAGAGGCAGGGTGCAGTGGCTCACGCCTGTAATCTCAGCATTTTGGGGGGCCGAGGTGTGTGGATCCTCTGAGGTCAGGAGTTTGAGACCAGCCTGGCCAACATGGTGAAACCCAGTCTCTACTAAAAATACAAAAAAATAGCTGGACGTGGTGGCGGGTGTCTGTAGTCCCAGCTACTAGGGAGGCTGAGGCAGGAGAATCACTTGAACCTGCGAGGCAGAGGTTGCAGTGGGCCGAGATGGAGCCATTGCACTCCAGCGTGGGCAACAAGAGTGAAACTCTGTTTCAAACAAAAAATTAATTAACTAATTAAATATACATAGAAGTAAAATCTACAAATTTATAGCAAAATAGGCAGTGATATTTAGAATTACATCATTGAAGGGTTTTCTTTATATTTCATGTAAGTTGTCATGACATTAATTCTAAATTATTTGTGTCAATATTTTCTAAATTCTCACAAGGTTGATACTTAGCTAATACCATTTTAGTTACATAGGAGGTTAGTTCATTGTATATGGTGACAGTCTTAAACCTTGAGATGTACTTGTCTCACAGGACCTGGTTAAGAAAAGCTACCCTAAGTGAAAAAACAAGACATTCTATTCTTACTCTACTTAATCTTCCTGTGGAACTTCATTCATTTCTACAGTTTCAGCTAGTATGCATATATTCCTATCTCTTAAATAGTGAACACCAGCTTACCTACTGAATATTTATCTTTGCTAATTTCACTTCAAAATCTACATATACAAAACTTGCCATGTCATTTTCGTCTCCAATTATACTAAGTTTAGGTATCTTATCTCAGGGAATGGCAACACTCTCCATTTGCTGCACAAGCCAGCTGCCTAGGCAGCATCCTTTACCTGCCCCTCACCTATCCCTCATTTGGGATGTCACAGCAACAAGACCTTGGCCATATAACAATTGTTGAGAAACAATATCCGTGTTAGTCTTCTGAGGCCATAGAGCTGCAGTGTGGATGCATAGCTGTGTAATGGTAAAAAAAAAAAAATAGAATAAGAACTCAACTTACCTGTTTAACCCTGAATTATTATTATACAAATCCTCATAACAATGTGATATAATTTCTAATAGTGCAGAGACTACAGCCAATAGAAGGAACCCAGCTGGGACATTTAGGTGTATTTACTCCCCTACGTTAACTCTGTTTACAATACTTAGGGAAGTTGACATGTCTTTACTAGAGAGAGAAGAAAAATTGTTCTTTAATGAGAACCCCCAGATATGCTATGGTTCTCTTCAACATATTATTTTTGTTTAGTTTAGTTATTACTTTTTGTCAGATAAACCTATTTTATAATGATGTTTGGGATTGTTTTGATGTCCTATACAACATTTACTTCATCAAGCAAGTTGCAAATTGACCTTCCACTAGATGAAAACATCAGATGTTCAGCTTATAAGAAAGAACATTCCAGGATCCTCAGAATGGGAAAGTATGCATCCTTCAGCCAAATCAATTAATTAATGAGTACCCCAGATGGGAGTGGTTATGGTCAATGTAAGGGAAATTTTACCTTGGTACGGAAATATTTTAACCATATATATTTTATCCAATTACGTAAATGAATACACTGTGAATAAGAAATAACTGGGGATATATAAGCCCAACTCAACATGCCTTGATTTTATCCCGTGTTCTAACATCTTTTGATATAAACTTGTTTACAATCCCCAGAGTAAGAAGATTTTATGGGTTCTATAAAAATTAATTAGCCAAAAGAAAAATCTAATTGGTTAGGGGATACAAGAGACATTAATACCTATTAGATAGTTCAAGTCCTAGTGGTCGCAGATGAATCAATTTGTCTCTTTTCTATGTTACATAGGGTAATCAAGGTTTATAGGACTGCACTGTAAACATAAAGGGTCAGTAACACCTTTTCAGACACATTTGTCCTTGCACTAAATTATGACCTTTAATTGGTAAATCTTAACTAGACTGTAAAATGAAGATCTTGATGCTTGGATGAAGGGGCCAAACAAATTATAGTCTGTTGGCAAAACCCTATGACATTAGACGGGATAAATCTCTTTCTTGTTGGGGGGCAAATGAAGGTTTGTGTGAGGTTAAACTTCTTGCCAACAGAAAAAAATACCTTTTCCCCTCATTGTACCTGTAATGGACTTGACCAGAAATACTGCTATTCCTGGGTTGATGAGAGTGATGTTACTACTGGTGTGACTCGTTTGGTCAAATGCCTTTTATGGAGGCTACAGTGAAAACTTGCCAAACAGAGGATCCCAGAGACCTTATACTTGGCTAGAATGAAAGAGAATGGAACTACTGGTTTTGCTTTTACTCATGCTGTTAGCCTCTCAGAAAAATGCAGAAGGAAAGTTGAAAACAGGTGAGCTGACACAGTCTTATCAGCAAAGTCACGCAAGGCTATATAGCAGCCTGATTTTCAAAGTGGTTGCAACGAACTGACAAAAACCTACCATCTCACAGGGAAGTATTGCACAGCCTTCCAAACTCTGTGATTAAAGAGTGACATCAGCTTCTGACAAAACTGCATCAAAATCTACTGATATCGCATCTGCTGCTGGTTTAACCGTACATTGGACACTTCATGCTGGTTTATCCCTACATTAAGAGTGGTTGCTGAATTGGACCACCATGATTGACTGACCACTTATAAAATAAGACTAAAAAATATCCTGAAGTGACAGCTGAAGACAGGCTATTTGAAAGACTGAATAGAAAAGAAAAGAAAGTTAAAAAAAAAGATTGCTTGCCTTAAAACCCCAGCCCAGAAATAAAACCTAGTTATTTTATGAGTGGGTTATGGATAAACATTCAGATTTGATAAAACCCCAGATATCCTGATAATCTATATAAAAGAGAAATTTCCAAATGGGATGAAAATGATATAGCACTCTGTTTGATATGTTAACCACTGTATCAACTAGAAGTGGTTAAGAATGTTATGTGGTGATGCTCTTTCTGAATTGACTTTGCAAGATCCAAGTGCCTTTTTCCAAAACAATTCCCCCTCTTTTAAATAAGGCATATAAAATCTCAATATCCTTCTCATGTAGAACTTACTCCTTGTGATATAATTGATCTCACTCCCTTGTGTATCTGTATTATAGGTTGTTTGCACTGCAATTTAAAATGTATTCTTTAATCATATGTTTTTGGCTAATTCACTGATGTATCAATAATTGAAAAATGTTGGAGATAATGTAATTATGAATAGAATAGTCATGATATTTTGTCCTCTTTTAGAATTGTTACATTTTTATTTGATATTTGAAATTTAGTCACATTATAAATATTACAAAACATAGGTATCTTAAAAGTGCCTGATAATTTTAATCCAGTGAAATAAGAAATTGCAGTATTGGATCTGGTTGTTCATTTGAAAGCCCTGCTTGAGTGCAGGTTTCTGTGCAACGGTAAGAAAAATAATTTAAGAATGTGGTACATCCATTGAAATATGACTTATTGTTAGAAAAATACCCATAGCAATGTGCCATAATGTTTAATAGGTCATACAAATCTGCTAATTGACAGAACAGAACTGGAGCTTTCAGAGACATTATTTCTATTGTGCTACCTTGGGTTGGAATTCTTAAGGATGGTGAAAATCATTTATCAAAAATTGAAGCAGCTCTTTAACAGGAATTACCTTTTATATTGTGGTTCTGGGTCTCTTCATTATTTTGTATTATTTTCTGTTAAGTAAATAGCATTTTGAAGACATTTTTGAAAGACATTGGGGAAAAAAGTCACAATGGGGAAGAACTTAAATGAAATAAATTGGGAACACTGCAGCCAGAAAATGAAAGAGGCATCAGGGATAAGGCAGGAAATTATATCTCCAGAGAAACACTTGTGAAGGCTCATCAAAATACTGAGATTTATTCTTATGATTATAGAGCATCCTCCCCTTACACACCTTATAGCCAACTAGAGTAAGACATCAATATAATAACAGTGGATTATAGGTAAAAGAGAAAGAAGATACAGACTCTGTCTGAGAAAAATGATTAGAAAACCCAATGTCAAGAGGGAGACAACAAGGACACTAGAGAAATTTGTAGATTTTAGCACCTACAGCTACAAAAAAAGACTTTTAACCCAACCCAGCTCCTACCCAGATTAGCATAAAATTTCACGCTAAATGCCCGTTTATGTCAGTTCCCATTACCCAATACATCATGTCCAGCTTTTAGGAGAAAATTGCAAAGCATGGTAAAAGATAAGAAAAAATATAATCTGAAGAGAAAAGCACCCCTGACAACCAGACTCAATAATAAACAGATGTTGAAATTATAAGAGGGATAATTTAGAATAGCTGTAATTACCATGTTAAAAGAAATAATGGGACAAAAAGTAATGAGAGAAAACAGATGGATGATGTGAGCAGAGAGATAGAAATTCTAATAAATGAATAAATAAAGTCCTAGAACTCAGCCAGGCACAGTGGATCATGCCTGTAATCCTAGCACTTTGGGATGCTGAGGTGGGTGGATCACCCAAGGTCAGGAGTTCAAGACCAGCCTGGTCAACATGGTGAAACCCCATCTCTACTAAAAATACAAAAAATAGCTGGACATGGTGGCACACGCCTGTAGTCCCAGCTACTGGGGAGGCTGAGGCAGGAGAATCACTTGAACCTGGGAGGTGGAGGTTGCAGTGAGCCAAGAATATGCCACTGCACCCCAGCCTGTGTGATAGAGTGAAACTCTGTCTCAAAAAAAAACACTGGAACTCAAGAACAGTAGCAAAAATGAGAAAAACTTTGATGAGCTCATCAGTAGACATGACATGTCTGAAGAAAGAATTAGTGAGCCAGAAGATACGTAAATAGAAACACTCCCACATGAAAAACAATAATATGAAAAACAATAATAATAATAATAATAATAAACAATATAAAAGAAACGGTATCGAAAGCAGTAGCCTACCTGCAATTAGAATACCAGATGAGAAAAAAATAAGAGAGAAAGAGAGAGAGGAAAATGCAGAAAGAAAGAGAGAAATGAGATGAAGACATATTTGAAGTAACAATGAATGAAAACTTTTCAAAAATTAATGACAGACATAAAACCACAGATCCAGGAAGCTTAGAGAACAGCCAGCAAAATAAAAACCAAAAGAAACATAGCTATTAATAAGACATAACTTCAGAAAACCAAAGGCAAAGAGAAAATCTCAAAAGAGGCTAGGGGTAGTGAATGGGAAACTACCTTATTTATAGAAGAGGAAGAATAAGAGTTACAGCATGCTTCTTGTCAGAAACCATGCAAGAGAAATGAAAGTGGAGTCAAATTTTAAAGTTTTGTCAGAAATAAAATAATGAATAAAAACACCAACCTGAAATTCTATATCCAGCAAAATTATCCTTCAAAGTTTCAAAAGGATAAAGACCTTCACAATTGAAAGTTGAGGTAATTCATCATAAGCAGATGTACACTACAAAATTGGTTAAAGAATTTATGAAGAAATAAAATAATACAGTTTAGAAACTTGGCTCTGAAGCAAGAATCAAACAACATCAGAGAAGGATTACAAAGAGTATCAGAGAAGAATTAAATGAAGATAACATTATTTTATCTTAACTTATTCCTAGGTGATCTAAAAGATAACTTTAAATTAACAAGAGTAATGAGCTAAATGATTTTTTACATACAAATAAATGAAATGTCACAAGAGACAGAAAAGAGAAATTGGAAATATGCAATTATAGCAGGCCTGCACTGTACTCTTAAGTATGAACTGCACATAGTTACTGTTTCAAATAGTCCAGTATGGAAAGTGGGGAGAAAGAGTAACTTTATACTAAAGAAATCTGAAAAACACTACTTCAGCCAGTTGATGAAGGTTAACAACAAACGTGCTAATCCACACTGAAAGTATGTTTCCTTTATATGGTACCATGAAATTGCACTTTATTTGTATGATTTTCCTCACCCAAACCCATAACCCCAGTCTAATCACGAGAAAAACATCAGACCATTTTCAATGGAGGGACATTCTTTAAAGCAGTTCAACTGGTAATACTCAAAACTATCAAGTTCATCAGAAACAAGAAAAGTCTGAGAAACTATCACAGCCAAGAGGAGCATAATAAATACAAGTAAGATGATATTCTGGATGAGGTCCTGAATAAGAAAAAGAATAGCGGGGAAAAACTAATGAAATCTGAATAAAATATGAATGTTAGTTAAATAATACATTAATATTAGTTCAGTAATTATGGCAAATGTACCATACTAATGTAAGATGTGAATAATAGTCCAAACTAGGTTTGGGTATGTATGAACTCTCTGTCCTATTGTTGTGACATTTTAGGGGACAGGTGCTTAATTCTTTGGATAGTTTATCTTTTTAAAATTGAATAACCAAAGATTTTAACTCAACAGAGATAATATGATAGCTCAACAAATTCACTCAATGAAAATAAAAGCATTTTGTCATGAGACCAATAGCAAGAGATTTAGGAAGACTTGAGCAGAGTTATTTATATTTGACAGATCACTTCATTATTTACCAAATATACTACAAAAATATGTCCCTTTCATTCATTAAGATTTTTATGAGGAATGTTCTTTTTTATTAGTTAATGAGATTAAAGAAAATTAGATAAAGCTATTTGTGTTTCATTGCTACTACATTACCTATAACGAACCTAATTTTTCCAATCTTGAGTGAGCCAAAGTAGATGTGTAGAATGTGGGATTTGAAGAGTTTTGAATTTGAATTTTGTGCTCTGAGGTTCACATAAAAGAGTTACTTAATTATTAGTATTTAATTCTACACTGTGGCCCAGCAATCATACAAATACACTATTTTGCTGATATTATAGACCTCATTTGGAAAGCAAATTTCTGTCCTAACTTCTAAATTCTTGAGCGATCTTTAGTTTTATCTACAAGTACTGGCAGTAGCTTATAATTTAAAATTATATTTGTTTTGTCAATATCAAAATATTAATTAAAATATTTGATTAAAATATTAAAACCATAGATATCGGAATTACAAAATTATGCATTGTCAATATTTTGTTAAAAAATAGATATCATTAGGGAAAATAGATGAAAAATAATGAGAACTAATGTAGGTGTATTAGTCTGTTCTCACACTGTTATAAAGACACACCTGAGACTGCTTGAGACTGGGTAATTTATAAAGAAAGACAAAAGATTTAACTGGCTTATGGTTCTGCAGGCTCTGCAGGAAGCATAGCAGCATCAGCTTCTGGCAAGTTCTCAGGGAGCTTTCACTCATGATAAAAGGCAAAGTGGGAGCAGGCATCTTACATGGCAGGAGCAGGACCGAGAGAAAGTGAAGGTGCCACACACTTTTAAACAACCAGGTCTCCTGACAAGTCCATTATGAAAACAGCACCAAAGGGATGGTACTAAACCATTCATGAAACATCCACCACCATGATCCAACAACCTCCCACCAAGCCCCACCTCCAACATTGCAGTTACAATTGAACATGATATTTGGGTGGGGACAAAGATTCAAACCATATCAGTAGGTATTAAAGTTTTATTAATGTGATATTTAAATAACTAAGAAGTAAATAAAAAGAGAATTTCACCAGGAATAGCAATCCATTAAATATTAAATTTAAACGTGAGTACTGTATAGCTTTTTAAAAATCCATAAAAAATTTAACAGATTAGTCATTACAGATTTGTTAACTGAAAATGATATCAATAGACAAGATTCAGATAGACAGTAAAATGTCAGAAACATAAAGAACACATGAAAAATAGCAAAAAATCTGATATATTGCAAGCTGACATAGTTCTAGAAGAAATTCTAGAAGATAAGAATTGAGAGAATACAAAACTTGTGTTTGAAATTTTCTCAAACTATTAAAGAATGTCAATCGTGAGATAGAGCAATCTTTAAAAATCTGAGTCATAATAAATAAAAAGGAAACCACATCTAAGCATGTCATACCGAAGTATGTGAACATTAAAAAAAGATAAAATTCTAAATGTAGGCTAGACAGAAATATTATCTTAAAGGAACAATGCTAAATTTAAGAAATAATTTTCCAAATGAAACAATGGAGCTCAGGAGACCCTGAAATTGCTATCTCAAAGGATGAAAAAATATCTTCCAACCCAGAAATCTAAATAAAGATATTCCTCAAAGTGAAATTTCAAGACACTTTTGGACAAATAAATATGAATTCGTCATCTATACATCTGCAATAGTCATACTAATGCTGTTACTTCAGGTAGAAAATAAAGCATTCCAAATAGAAATATGAAAATTTTGAAGAAACTTACAATCCTCAAACAGGCAATTATGTGCAAAACTCTTAGTGAATGGTGACTGAAGACAAAAACTTAAGTAATAATAGTAAAAATAATGCTGTCTTGTGTGATTCAAAATACCCGAAATGCTTGGGTTCCTACAGAATTATGACAGTTGCCTGATTTCAAATCTCTTAACATTTCCTCAAAAATATCATACGTATGGAACAATGCAGGACAAAAACACTAGACTCAGAAGTAACAATCTTTTACATTTGGGAGTGATACAACTTGGAAGGAGAAGATGTCCAGTGGAACTAGGAAGAAAGGGGAAAAATAGAAGCAGGTAGTAGAAGTTAAGGATTCTACAAAAAGTAAAATTAATTGTAAAATTAAGAACATAATTGAAAAAGGCACCTATGAAGTGAGAGCTACAGAAAGTTATCAAAACCTTTAACTTCGGCCTATATACCCATTATTTCTGGTCCAGAAAAATGCAACACATTTAAAAGTGAGAAAGAAATTTATATGGTTTGGATTTGTGTCCCTGCCAAAATCTCATGCTGAATTGGAGGAGGGGCCTGGTGAGAGGTGATTGGATCATGGGGGCAGATTTCCCCTTTGCTCTTCTCATGATAGTGAGTGAGTTCTCATGATAGTGAGTGAATTCTCACGAGATCTTATGGTTTAAAAGTGTGTGGCACTTTCCCCCCATTCTCTCTCTCTCTCCTTCTCCACCATGGTAAGATGTGATTGCTTCTTCTTTCCCTTCTGCCATGATTGTACGTTTCCTGAGGCCTCCCAGTCATGATTCCTGTTAAGCCTGTGGAACTGTGAGTCAGTTAAACCTCTTTTTTTTTTTTTTCATAAATTACCCAGTCTTAGTTCTTTATAGCAGTGTTAAGAATGGACTAGTACAGAAATACACAGTCAAAAAGTATACATAGCTACTATAATAACACAACAATATAAAAATCAAAATGTTGTTAACATTAAGACATCAGCTGATAAAATTTATATCTAGACCATTTACAAAAAAAAACAGAAGAAAACTAACACAGCATTCAGATCTAAATATTTACATACTATTTAACAGAACCAAGAGTTTATCAATGGGCTTAAATTTGTGATATTCAAATGGTTTGCCATATATCCACATTACCGGAATGGATCATTGAAGCCTCATTTATGTCACTAATTATAAGATATACATTGAACCTGAAGTTAAGAGACACACTTATTAGTTTTAGTCTCCTATATCACTGGCCAAAGGCAAAGAAGAAGGTTACTATATGGGCTAGTATAGCTGGTCCTAATTATTATGGAGAAATTAGTTTTTTCCTATATCTTTGGTATGGGGCAATCTATTCATAGGTCACCTGTTAATACTTCCATGTCCACTAGCAAAAGTTAATGAAACATTACAGCTATCAATGCAGGTGTGGGTAGGATCACTGAGGCTACAGATAGTTTAGAGATGAAGGTTTTGTTCACCCCAATGCTCACATCACCTTCCTCCTTTGACAGAGGGTCCCCATTATATTTTGCTATTTGGTGGCTTCAGATGGAGACTTGAAGGCCAAAAAGGGAAAAAAGACTTACTTCTTCCAGTTTACTTGCTAGTCCTATAAGCTTCCCCCTAGCAATGGCCCTTGCCCTGACCTGAATCTCACCTCTATTAAGCCCTTCCTCTGGACTCCACAGATACCATTACCAGCTAGATAACACCTCTGAGGCCTACATCTTAGAATTTTAGGAGTCTCTTAAGCAAGCTTTCAGGTTTTGATAAAGCCAATGTTATTTTTTTGTTGTTATGAAGGATAGCCTTCAGCTTGGCAACTACTTCCTGTGATTACTACATTGTGTTATACAACACAATTGGTACCTGTTGTGGGTGTGGGCAAGAGGCTCCCACCTATTCTTCTGACGAATGTGCGGTGGTGCTGCCAGATACTCCCTTGCTCCCCACCAAGAGGGTCCCAGCTTTCCCTAAGCCCACACCCACACTCCAACTGGGGCAGAGAGTGGCAGAGTCACAGGCTGCTGATGGAGGAGGCAGATGGGCATTGCATGGAGCACCAAAAGTCAGGAAATAGGAAGCTGAGAACCCGACCCAGGAGTGGAAGGAGGCGGTGTGGAATAGCCATGTGTGAACCGAGACTCCAAGCCCCAGCATATGCTTCATTGTCTCATCTGACTTCACATACAAAGCACACATTCAAAGATAAAATTATTGTGAATTTCAAGATGGCAACCACAGAGCATTAAACTCTTTATACATTGGGGTTTTGTGTGACTGCACTGGTTGCTTATCTACGATGCCAGCTCTGTACACTGGCAAGGTAAATGCAAACACTTTACTATTATTCAATAGGGAATGCAAATTGCACATTTTCAAGGTCTGTGTAATATGAATGAGAGGATGAGGTCTGATTAACTTTTTAATTGCTTCTACAAATTAAGTGCCTGTCTGGTACTTAGTAATTTTTTCCCTTGAATCATTTCCTCAGACTATCTGACTCAATTGCCAGAATTGCTCTATAAATTGCAGTTTTTTTGTTGTTTGAAAATCATAATGATTTTATAAGAATGTGACATCACTCTATATAAGTATGTTTATATCATGCATGTTGATAAGCTTACCAAATACTTAATGTGGTCTAGAACCATTTTATTTCTTTTAAATTTAATTAAACATAGGTATTAAAACTGATTTAATATAACTTTTATTTCCTTGCTTCTGTTTGCTGAATACATACATTTGTGATCCCTTATCAAAGGTAGTAGCTTTCTTTTTTACCTGATCACAGAATTTATACAGAACTGATCACTGACTTGCTAATGGCTGGAGAAGAAGGTAATACACATGGCCTTTAATTAATTTATTTCTTGATTAACTGATGGAAGGTGCTACCTGAAAGGAATGAAAGCAGATAACCCAACCTAATTTTTTTTACAAAGCTGCTAATGATCAATCTCCTATAAATAGGCAAAATATATTTTAGATGAAGAGGGATTTTTAGGAAATTCATTTAGCAGGATACCCTTGGTTTAGCATTGCGTAGGCAAAGCAAACCTAGGATATAGGGATTGATGAGGTATGACTTTTGGTAACATATTACATAAGCTATACCAAGTCTACAAAGTCTGGGATACAAAGTAGAGCTGTTTTACCATTTATATAGTAACTAACATGTATCCCCTGCTAAAGGCCCCATACATTGCTCAGGGCCAAAGAGCTTATGTTTGATATGTGAAGGAAGGAATCACTCTGACCTCTCCCTGTTTCTCCTTTGTTTATTTATTGAATCATTAAAATAATGGGCAAAATCTCTGAACTGAGTCTAATTTGGCAATCAAATTATTTTCATAATTATAAACATATTTGAATTTAAACTTAAGGACAAAAATACGTGTCTTAGCCCCATATATTTCAAGCCACTTGCCCTTTAAAATTTTGAAAGTTGAAACAATGTGTTTGACACGAAGCCATTTATCTGGAAAAAGCGGGAAGAGAAATTCTTGATGTTAATGCACACAATTATACACACTTAAAACATTTTAAAAGCTGTCAACTTCTCGGTTCATCAACCTTAACAGCAACCCATAAAATTGTTCTTGTTTTGTACATCTTTAATTTGAAAAGCAGAGAAGCATGATGTTGTACAGCTTTGATAGCATCTGTCACTCACATCAGGGACATAAGTTTGTTTCCCTAATGTGCCTTATCTATATTGAAGTTTTTGCCATAAATCTTATTTTTTAAATAAGTAAATTCATGAAGCTTATAATCTGCACATTATGTACAATTTTAATATATAAGATGATAGCACCCTCTAACATTGATTTCACTTAATCTTTAACCTGACATATTGCAGGTTTTACGGTAGCAGTTCTCACATTGAGACTCCATCTGTTAATGGCAGGAAACGACATTGCTATACTCCAGGAAGCTGCCAAAAAAGTGTAAATGACTTGATATGCCGTGCACTGTGGTGTTCCACTGTACTTAAAGATGCTCTTTTTGTATTTCCCAAATACATGGTAATGGCCATCAAATACAACTGATAACAATCCCCGAAGATCAGTATCAGTTACACATATTAAGACATGAAGGAAACAACAATAATTTATATCTACTACTGTTGATGTATAAAAATTCCTGTAGCATCTCTCAGAGAAGTATCTAGGCATTCTGACAGAACTATTAAAAGTGTTAGTTCCTATCAGTGAGCTAAGTTAAGGTTGCCAAATGCTTTCTCAAGCTCTGCAAGTCAGTGAATCCTTTAAGTCATACTACTTTGATTATATTAGTTACAGGGCTTCTCATAATCTTTCCAAGTGTGTCAAAATGGAATAATGTGAGCATTCAAAAGCAATTTATTTCCTGGAAAATCTTCAAAAAATGCAAAAGACACTTTTCCATAGATTAAATAGGGGAGCACGTCTTGACAAATAGAATCTTTTTCCAGGTCAGATAAATAAATATTCATTTGGCACCTACTGTGTGTCAGGAAATTGCTGAGTGCTGGGTGTATAGATTCTATAAAATATATTTTCTTCTCACAGAAAACACATCAATAATTTACTGAAAATGATACACTTACATGGAATTGGAAGGCAATCCATTTGTCATAAGGGCCACCAGAGAGAGAGAGAGAGAGAGAAGTAACATTGTAGTTTAGGATAGTAGAAAGAACTAGAATTTTAATTGACACTGGCTTAAATAAAAGTAACCTTTAACACATTTTTGTTGTTGTTGTTCAATGACATTGGTAAAGGTCTATGATTTCTATAACTTTGTTTTCTTATCAATAAATTGGAAGGTGTTTATGCCTATCAAAGGGAGTAGGTTTATTGTAGGAATTAAATTAGATGCGCAAATGTATAAAATTCAAAGGAGGAAGAAATTTAATGATCTTTTATGGTCACAGAAAGCTTCACATAAAATATCATACTTAACCAAGGTATTGAATGCTATCTATGTTTAATAGGTGGAAGACGGAAAGAGAAAACCATATGAAAAAAAGACACAAATTTCTAAAAAAGCATCCTGTCTTTGAAGAGTGGCAAATACTATTCTGTTTTTGAGTACAGAAATAGATCCAACTTGGAATTATAAAACAGAATGGTAAGAATATAAGTAGAGAAAGATAGATAAAATTGTTGTTTTCTATATTGGATATTTTTTCTCTGGATGCAGTCTTTATTGTTTTTTCATCCAAACATGCTGTAGAGTTGGATTTGTTTTACTAATTAAGTATTCTATTTGAAATAAGTTTGAATTAGCATCAGAAGGCAGTCTAAAATTGTAGTATAAATTCCCTAAAAGGAGAAGGTTCTACAGTTTCGGCTTCATGTAGAGACTTACACTATCTAGAATGTATCTTATAGAAAACACATTTTTAAATATATGTTGAGAAAATTATGTTAATATTTGAAATGTAATACAAGTATATATAGTAAGCATCACAAATTTAGAAAGCAGTTATTAATCATGCAGTGTCAATACATAATGAAAGTTTGTTTTGTTTAATTATAAACTTCTTTATGTGTTTATAGAATTATCTCACTCTCACAAGGAACTTTAATAGGCTATATACATTAATTCATCTCTTTGGAAATACTGTTCACACAGAATTATCACTGAAGTATGAAATTAAGTTTGCTGATTCAAGAGTTCTATAGTTTTAATTTTTGTCAATAAATGTAAACTTCTTATAATTTTTCATGAATTGTAAACTATAGTATAGTCCTGATGTATTTTAAGTAAATTAAATTTACACTTCACAATTACTAACTTTTAAAATTCATTCAGTATAATTTACCATAATATATAAAATATGAGAAAGTTCAAGAATTATTTCCTTTTTTTGCCTAGTATTAATAGCAGATCTGCTTACATTAACCCAAGGGAATATTGACACTACTGTTTTACTCAGAGTTACAAAGAAAATTCCTAAAGACTTGCCCCCTGACTCATTCATATATTCACACATTCACAAAGTATACAACACTCAATTAGGAAGAATTTTTTGATCTCTACCAGTAAAAAATACTGCTTCCCTAGCTTCCAAAAAGGGTATTGTTATATTACATACATTTATTTGGTTGGCTAATTTAAGTATGTCCTCAACTTGAGTGTGAAAATCTTGATTCTTCTCATATTAAATAAGTCAATTAGTGTCATGAATTTGTTTTTATGAAGCTCATGGCAGCCTGTTACCTCTGTTAAGCCATTGTTGTCCACATCCATTGGGCTTCTGCTGAAATGCAGCTACTGTTTTGCACCATCTTCTGGATGTCTACAACTGAGTCCTATGGTTGCTATCTTCTTTCCATCAACATACTCTTCCTAAACTCTTGTCTTGTTGAAACTCCCTTTTTTGGCATCTACAAGACAGTTCAAATTTTGTTGTGGGTTTCAAAAAGGCTTTTCTTTACATTAATATTACAATTATGAAAGTTAAAATGTACAGCACAAAATAACCTGTTAACACAGAGGAATTAACTAACAAGTGAAATTGAAAAGACTGTATGTAGCTCTGGGTATAAGTTAAAATTGTACCAGGCTACTAGTAAGAAATGAATAATAGGAATTTAAACAAAATAAACATTTCTTTTATCTATTGTAAACAACAGGGTGTTAAACAACTGTGGAATGTTGGATTATTTGTGGATATTTGTTCCAAATGTTTTCCTCTCTCCCTGGAATAGAATTTTGCATTCCGTTGTTTCTAACTTTTCAGTGCCTCATCACTTGGACTTAACCATATGACTTGCTTTGACCAATAAAATATAAGTGGAAATTCTACTGTGCTACTTCCAAGAAAAGTCTTAAAGAAGTCTGGAAATTTTCCACATCTCTCTATACATGTCCTCTGTCCCCAATCAGAAGAACACATACTAGGAAGTTGTTAATTCTTTAGCTCAGATCCTGGAATGAAGACACCTGGAGTAGACTTGAAAGTCTGAAGTCCAGCTGACCCCCAGCTCAAATTAGTGAAAGTACAGTCCACCAGCCAACCTGTGAGCAGGAAATAAATATTTGTTTTAAGTTACTATATTCAGAATAATTGTACCAAATTTATCTCAAGTTATCAGTTCTCCAGGGATAGTATGACAGCTACCTGTTGAGACCTTGGACACTTTTATCTTTTAGGCACAATATATTTAACTGACTTCCATCTTCAAGCAAACAGCTGTTCTCCAAATAGCAATTGGAATTTGCAGGTAACATTTCTAATATATATTTTGCCAAACTTACCTACAATAGAGCCATAAAACTGTAATCTTTAACTAGGAATATTGCCTGTTGTAATAAAATTGTGGTTCTGTTACTAAGAAAATAATGGATATTGAACAGACATCTGGTAATCATTGCCAAACTCTGACGTAGCCCTCTGTTGTAGGCTAGTGTTCTCCCCAAATTTAAATGTTGACATCCTAACAGCCAGAACCTCAGAATGTGACTGTGTTTGGAAATAATGTTTTTAAATCGGTATACTTCAATTAAAACAAGGTCATTAAAGTAGGCTCTGATAACCAATATGACTGGTGCCTTTACATGAAAAGACAATTAGGACGCAGATGGGTACAGCATGATAACCATGTGAAGACATAGGAGATACACAGTCTCTACAAGCCAAAAGAGAGGCATCAATAGGAAGTAACCCTACCAATATCTTGATCTCAGACTGTTACCTTCCAGAATTGTGGTACTTTCTTACTGCAGTCTTACCAAATAAATACATGTTTTGATACCAGGTCTGAGGTACTCCCATAACAAATACCTAAAGATGTGGAAGTGGCTTTGGAACTGGGTAACAGAGCCTGGAATAATACTGAGGTTCATGTTAGGAAAAAAAAACCTACACTGCCTAGAATAAATTTTGTAAAAATACGGACATTAAAGGCAGTTCAGGTGAGTACACAGAAAAAAGGAGAGCTGAAAGCGTCTATTTTCAGAGAGAATGCATATATAATCATGAATGGAATATCAGTCGATGTATGAATATTAAAGATGCTTGTGGTGAGGCCTCAGACAGAAATGAAGACATGATATTGGGAACTGGGGGAACAGTGATTCCGGTTATGAAATGGCAAAGAACTTGGCTGAGTTGTGTTTGAGGGTTTTGTGCAAAATAGAACTTTTAAGTGGTAAACTCGAATAATTAGCTAAGGAGATTTCTAAACAAAGTATTGATGGTGTTTACTGGTTTCTCCTTGTTGCTTATAGCAACCTGAGTGAGGAGAGAGATAAATTGAAGAATTGTTAGGCAAAAATGAACCAGAACTTGAAGACTTGGAAAATTACCAGCCTATTTATATTGCAAAATAATACCAAAGAATTTTGGGAAGAGAACATCAAGGATATTGCTGGGCTACAAAGATCTGCTAGAAAGATTACAGGTAAGTGACACAATAAGATATGCATATTTGATCCCTGCACCTGGTTGCTTATACAGTATTACTGAGACTCTTGTAACTTCCTGAGTGATGGAACTGATAGAAGCATCTTACCCAGATCTTCTGAGTTCCTTGAAATTTATTGGGTGACAGGAACATTTTCATTTTTATGAGGCAACTCTTGGTGGGCTCCCATACAGCTTCAGGATGGGCGCAAGTCACCAGAAAGACCAAGTCATAATTAGAAGCTAAAAACATTTAGTTCTACCCCTACATCCTCTAGCGAGGGGAGTGGGATTAGAGATTGAGTAAATCCATCATGCTCACATGAATGAAACCTCTACACAAATTCCTAATCTATTGGATTCGGAGAGCCTCTGGGTTGGTGAACACATCCACATGCCAGGAAGGTGGCGTACTCCAAGTCCACAAAAGTGACTCTATTAGGACCCTTCTGGACTTTGCTCCATGTACCTCTTCATCTGGCTGTACATTCATATCTTTTATAATATCCTTTATAATAAACTTGTAAACTTGAGTAAAGTGTTTCCTGAGTTATATAAACTGTTATAGAAAATTATTGAACTATTGAACCTGTCAAGGAGATTATGGAAAACGCTGATTAGTGATACTTTTGGTGGTAGTCTTGGAAAACTAATATACTATCCCAAAGTCAAACTTGCCTACTATATTCTCCTTTAATTTATTTTATTTTTAGTTAAAATATGGTCAAATCACTATATTATACAGATCATTTGACATCTCCTTCATGCTTTAGAATTTTTGGTTGACAGATTTATAGTGACTTTATTTTCTATACACTTTTGTTTAATTGTTAATTTTAAATAATATATCTTGTATTTATTGATCTGTTAACTTAAGATCAACTTAAGACCCTCAATTGACTGATTTCTTATTTACCTTCAAACTTCTTTAAGCTATCCCTTCCCTTTTCTATTGCTAAGGTTTACATAAGAAAATTCTGTTCTGTAAATATAACAGTAACTTATGATTTGTTTCAGTATTTGTTTACATAATTGAAAACTGATAATAGCACTTACAAAGCCTTAATTGTATAAATATATCTAGAGGACTAGGACTATTTAAAAAGATACAAAATGATTTATCACCAAAAGTCTGCTGTTAGCAGTTAAATATTAAAAACATTATGGTCAGATTCACAACGTTTTCTAAATTATAAGAATAACTCAAAATTATGTCATGTCTGTGCTCTTTTTTATCTGAATTGTCTTTTATAGATTCTCAGACCCATGAGATTTATTAATTGTGTTTATTTTTTCATGTTGACAGAAGAATAATTTGCTCATCTCTCATTCATACTGCTATCCAGATTCCTAATTGGGCTTCAGAAAATTTACTAATCTACAGAAAAATTATTCTCAGAACCTTGTGAACTTTTGTTCAATGTAAACAGTCATTTTCTAGGAGAGGTGCACAGCTTTTATCATAGTGCTTTTATTCTTTATACTCTGAAGTAGGTAGAATGCATTTTGGATGGCATATTTTCTTCTTGATTGTTTCTTTTCTCTCCCAGAATGCATTCTCTTTTGACTTTTTCATTAAGCAACATTGTGAAAGAAATAAAATTTCTGAGTCTTAGTATATCTGAAAATATTTCTTTTATCCTCTTGGTGGACATTTGATGGAATGCCAAATTTTAGATCCAGAATTTTTTTGCTTACAATTCTGAAACCATTATTTTATTCTCTTTTGCCAAATTATGTTGTTGATGTGAAATTAGATTTAATACAACCTTCATTCTTTTTATGATAGCATGCATAATGTTGGTATGTGTTTTACTTTTGAAACTTCACTAGAAGGCATGTTGAGCAGACTGCCTGTCTGAATGCTGAATCTCCCCCTTCCTAGAACTGCCAATTTAATCTAGTCACTTTGCCCTCTCTAAAATTAATTAACAGTACTTTAAATTTGTCAATAATTGTGATATGGCCATAACTTTGTCCTCTTTTCACTGAGCAATTTTGTCCAATTGAAAGAATACACTTCATTCCACACACTTAGATGGACTTTTACTGTGAAGCATCTTAAAGCTTTTGGATAGCAAGTATATTGATCATCCTTTTAATTTGATTCTCCACACAAGGATGGGCTTCAATCTGCTTTTATTGATCAAAGTTTTTCTCAGTTTTGGTTTCAAATAGTTGGGAATAAGAAAGATGCCTCCTTCAACACTTAAAGTTCAAAAAAGTTGGATTCTTTTATTTCTTTATTGCAAAGTGATGAATTCTTTTTCTGAATTGATCTCCTCTCTGTAGTGCGTCGACAAATAGAGCACATAGTGATAAAAATGTTTTGTGAATATATTGTATTCTTCTCCCCAAATATCTTGGCAAACCAATTCTATAACAAATTACTGTTCTCATCTCCCAACTCCCAACCTCTGTAGGTGAAGTAGGCAGAATAGCTTGGAGACTGGTGTTGTAGACTGCAGTGTCTGTGAGTCACACTGTGTGAGTGGAAACCTGTCTCCAACACTTGCCGGCTGTGCAATTTCAGGCTGATATTGCCTGCCTTCTTCTTGTCTCCTTCCACTCACCTTGGAATAATGACAGTTTCTTTCTCATTGGGCCGTTGTTAGGAAACTAATCAATCAATCAATTGATCTACTGATACATAGATGAATCAGAACATTAGCTAGAATTTTCTAAGAGCAACTGCAAAAGTAATAGTAGTTATAATTACTGTTTATCGTCAATAGCAACAGGACAGCGAAGTGGGAAAGTGCCTGGGTGCTAAAACCTGATGCAATATTTAGAAGAGAAGTAATTCACACTTTTTTCCTTTAATTTTAAGCTGTTTGGGGCAATTTCAAGGCAAATGGAAGGAGCAATTAACCTGCCACCATGAACTCAGTCACCTAAGTATGGTAGATAAAAAGTAACATTTTAAAAAATGTTTTTTAAAATTAGTTACGAAATAGTTGATCTAATCGCTTATCTAAAATTATCCATAGGTAGTGGATATATATTTTCTTAATCAACCAACATCACTTTCTCTATTTGTGATAGCAGAACCTCAGTTTCCCGTAGAAAACCCATTTTTTAATGGGTTGGAGAAGGGCCTTAAGCTACTTCTTTCTATTATAACAAAAGCAGTAAGTGAGCCTGATTCCTCGGACCTGGAAACCAATGAATTCCATCTCCCTGGCTTCAGTGATTAGTTAGTTTGCTTGCAAAATAAAATCTTTCGCATCACCATGGCATCCATGCGTTAAATGAGGATGACGTCTCAATACATATTTTTAAAATCTGGATTATTAATTTATTTCTGGCCATTACAAGATGATAATGCACTCTTTGAGGTTTTAATAATAGGTTGTTGACTTTTTTAGCTTCAAGAAATTGATATAACTGCTTAGTAAAAGGCATTCAAAGCTCTATAGAATCATATCTACTATTAATTTTGTTTTTAATTCTACTCATTTATTAATGTGTTTTATCATTTATATATTATCGACTTTGAAACCATTATTTTCCACGTATTCTAAAGTTTCTGTTTATTTAATCACAGTTATATTGATAAAGATTTTCACATGATTGGTCCTATTAATATGACTAACCATTGACAGAAGCCAAAATTAGAACTCAGGTTTATGAGACATAATATAATTTACTATTTATAATCATTCTGTTTTTACTTCATTATTCAACTGTTACCAGTGTCTGCTATATATTACCTGAATTAATAATTCACACGAGGCCAATAAGCTGAAGTGTAGAAAAGTTTCATGATAATGCATCTGGGAAATGTCAAACTTTCTACTTAAAAATTAGTAATCTCTCAAAGAATCAAAAAGAAAACATATAGTCTTTACCTTGGATAACAGTATTCTGAGAATTGCAATATACTTTACTAATGAGGAGATATTAGACATTAAAATACAGGAAAATAAGGTAAAAATAAACAATGAACCATGGAAAAATACTATGATAATCAAATGAAGATCTGTGATCAAAAATTTCTTTAGCATTAAAAGTGCACAATTGGCTGGAATAGATATTACTCGTGTGACATAGACAAGTCTGAGAAGTAAATAGTTTCTTTCATATAATAAAAAATAAAATTGTTCTAAAGAATAATATATTTGTTTTTTCTGTGTATATTCTCCATCTTTAGCAGTGAATTTTTCTATTGACTACAATGAAAATGTTTTCAATTAAAATAAATGCTGTGCTAAAATAATAATTAACACTTATTGGGTATTTTATTATGCTAGACATTGTTCTAATTATTTTGCACACTTTTACTCATTCAGTCTTCAAATTACCAGTAATAATTACTCCAATTACAAATGATCATTTCAAAATTGCAGAGGGTAAAATGAGGCAGATAACACAAGTAATTCACCCCATCTTAGAAATGGTAAATATCCGAGCTATGATTGGAAGCTAGGCAGGGCATGTCTGACACTACATGCTTAACCACTATTCTATACTACCATGTTATAAATAATTAAGTATAAAAATAAATTATTTTCATATATTTTTTCTGTTGTGTTGAGAAAGTTGACCTAGATGTCTTGACATCAACATGCAGAAAAAAATGACTATAGATAAAAATAGTATTTAACTGTGTCTCTAAGACTCACATAAAATTTTCAATGCTTTTCAAATCGTGGTAGAGAAATTATAATTAAATACTGAAGATTCAACTTTTTTTAAAAATTCTAAAACTAAAGACATAAAGCAACGTTTAAAATGTTACTCTCTTTAAATTTCATGTGAAGAAATAGCTAATCTCAAGCCTGCTTCATTAGATCAGCTCTGCCAGGAAAAACTAAGAAATTGTCCATACGGTATTGGACCATGAGATTCAGTTACATTTTTTTTTATCCTAAGAAGACTGGTCTCATATAGCCTCACTTTTTTCTTGCCTCCATTACATTCTTCATGTAAACTATGTATTAACTTTTAGTTTTTCTACTGTTAAAAGGAAATCTAGAGTTAAATATTTATAAAAAAATTTAAAGACATCAGCTTCTGGTTCAATATTCAATAAACTAAATAACTTATTATTATGCAAAGACTTATTGTAAATTAGGAACTAACAAAAGAAGGGCCAAGGTTTTATCAAAATTTGAAAAAATTATAATGATGAGTTTGTGTAGCTCTTTACAATTTACAGAACACTTTCTCATAAATTGTTTCATTTTATTTAATCATTACAACAACTTTATAGAGACCCTCCAAGCATATTTCAAAAATGACAATGGTCTTCATAAAATGTGGAACAATAGAAAACCAAACTCAATAAAGCCTAGGAGAGTCCTGATCCGAAGCAGAATTAGGAAAATGTGGGTTTTTATAGTCAGGTGCCAAATTTACTAAAATGAATCTTTTAATTTTGTAAATTTATATTTTTTATGTCCTCCATATTTTTTCCTCTTGTAGTTACCATGGTGCTACAACTGGCTGAACATGCTGTTACTATGGAAACAAGTGTATTTCTCTGCATCTCATGCATTTTGGTACATTCTTCAGATCTTTCCTCACATGTGCATTTATTTTCATATGACAAATATGTAATTAAAAGTTCTATAGTTCTTGAGCAATTAGGGCAACTTAGACAATATTTTCATACTTACAGAACAATTGAAAATTAATGACAGAATATACACAATAATGTATATTTTTACTCATCTTGGTATTCAACCAAAAATTATCAGCTTACTTTTTGTATGTGTTCTTTATAGAAATAACTTGTTTATTTAAAATATTTTATGAAAAATTATCACATATTTTCTTGGTGCTTCACAAACAAAATCAACAAAAATATGTTTACTGGCAACACAAAAAGGAAAATATATTGAAATAACTCTTATGATGCCTACTAGTTAAAAGGAATAAAATATTTTTGTCACTGAGTCAACTCCAATAAGAGAAAATAAAATTATTCTAAGGAATTATATATTTATTTTTTTTCTGTGTGTATCCTTCATCTTTATCAGTGCATTTTTCTATTGATTGTAATGAAAATATTTGCAATTAAAAATAAATGTTGCTCTAAAAATAATAACTAACACTTACTGGGTATTTTTTTGTAATATAAGAAAGCCAATAAACAATAATTTTACATATATTTTTCACATATCAGATTTAGTGAAGAAAATTCCTGTAAATATTCATATATTACCATTGTAGGCATTATCCTTTTAATTATACTACTTCTGGATTTATATACTTTCCACTACCCTCCATACATACACTGAAAGACATTCTGACTACTAAATCATAATTCATTACAACTTCCAGAGAAATTATAATTAGGACTGTAACAAAACATATTTTTAACTGAAAATGCAAACTCAAGATCTGCAATGAAGCCCATTGTTGCACAAAATTATCTTTCTACTGATGCTTATTTCGTGTAGCAGGCTATCATCAGTTTAGAAATATTTACAAGTATTTACTTGTCTGTAGATGGCATGATGTTCTAGTCTTTCATAATCTAAAACACCTGTTTAATATACATTTTACATTTACCAAACCAGCATGTGAAACACAATTTTGAAGTTTATACATTCGTGCTACCTAAAATCGATTTGACACTTTATTTCAAAGAATTATACATGTAAGGACAAATGTAAATTGATGCTCCTTCTGTATCTAATTTATCCTTTTACAAGAATTGCACATTAAAGAAATACACATTTCCTTAAAATTAAATATAGGTTATTGAATACGTTTAATATGTTAGAGAAAGACTGCATTAGAAATAAATGTAGCATTTAAAAATATATTTTGTAGTCTGAGGCATGCACTGAAGTGATGATTATATCCTTATCTTGATACAATTAGGAAATATTTTTGCATGTGAGGATGCTCTTTATGGAGGGTAAATATTTGGAGTTTGTCATCTCGCGCCAAGAAGATGAAAGAAATGGACACACACAAGGAGTGAGTTTAGGAGAGTAGGTTTAATAGGCAAAAGAAAGAGAAAGGAGAACAGCTCTCCCTCAGAAGACAGAGCGGCCCACGAAAGGGAAATCTGGCCCACTGCAGAGTGCACCAGATTTTATAAGTAGGCTTGAGGAGGCAGATTCTGATTTACATAAGGCCCACAGATTGGTTGGACCAGGTGTGACATAATAATCTTGCATAATCTTATTATGAAAAATGACTTTCCAGTTGGCTGGCACCATGTTGTCAGCATCTTACAGTACACGTGGCTGGCAAAGAAAAGGGAAGATGGAACCACCATTTTGAATATGCCTCGTCCCAGGTAGCCTTTTCCTATTGGCACCACTGCCGGCATTCGCCCATGCAAACTTCCAGCTTGCTTGTCTGTGTCTGCAGCTCGATTTTACTGGCTGCTCTTAGTTAGAAAATAAAATGATGTGGGGGCCGCTTTTCATTAAAAGGAAAACCTCACCAAGAACTTCCTTACCCTCACTATCTGCCTAAATAATTTCTTCTTAACTTCTATATCATTACTTTACATTATTTACCAGTTGTTTTTTAAAACATCTTGGGCAAAGATGTAATAAATTTATTGAAAAATGTTATGTTAATGCTCCCTTTTTTTTATGTTTTGCTGTCTTCATAGTTTGTAAATAAAAAGGCCCTTAAAATACTATATTTAAATAACAGCAACTATATTAGATTAATTATTGTAATAAATGCTTCCCTGATTAATATATTTTCCTATTTTTTATTTAATAAAGACAAATCAAAGGAATTATTTAACAATTTTTGCACAACTATTCTTAACTGACAAAGATGATTTGTTTAAAAGGATCTTAAGGGTAGCAAAGATACATGCTAAGAGGGTAACACCAGGAAAAAAGACAAATACATTCTACTACAAGAAAATGCTTCAAGACCAAAAATATTAATTCAATAAGAAAATATTTCATATATCTTTTATGAGAGAAACTATTAATTAACTCACTTCTGTAATCCAGTTACGTGGCATATATTCCTTTTTCTAGTTTATCATGCAAAAGTTTGGAAAGATTTTCTCTAAACAGAGCAAGTCAGTGCTAACGGTTTCAAGTCAGGGCTGGCAGTCAGCCTGGAAGAGCATGCTCAGAAGGCCGTTTACACTTACCTGACCCCTGCCTGATACTCTCACCTGCTCCAAAAGGGTTCAGTTAATTTCTATTACTAAAGAATTATCTCTTATACTTACTTAATAGACATATGAATTACTACAAATATACCTATAAATTAACAGGATATCATTCAATGTGGAGGACAGCAGCTGGAACCTAATGACACCCTGGAGGTCTCTTGGTTACTGTTTTTAGGAAACAGAAAAAAACCTGCCTCATTGCAGGTAATACATAAAAATAACACTTTAACAGAAAGTGTTCATCCTGCCTGTATGCTTCCCCTAAAATGCCGTGTGTGCAACACAGAATTAAGTAAAATTAGGACATAAGAATTAACAAGTACACCCAAAGCAGACAAGAAGTTTAAGTAAGGACTGCTTCCTATAATCCTATCCATATTGTTTCATGGATAATTTTCAGAACATAAAAATACAATAAATAATGGAAATACAGGGATTCATTTATTACTTTTTACTTTACAATCAAAGACACCCAATAATATTTCTATTTACTTCTTATAAAAGATTATCAATTTACTTTTAAAACAAAAAACATTAAAAAATTCCAAATCAATTCCTGCAGACAGCACAGAAAAGGGGGAAAAGGAAATTATTTTCCCTGCTTTCAAGCTTTATTACACAGGTTCAAAAATGATTATTTTATGCCATCCTTAAGTCAAAGGACATACTGCCATGCTTCTCTGCACTGAGTCTTAGGACATGCTAATGTTGCCAAATCAAATTTAAATATAGTCCCAATGGCATCACAATTTACAAATGCATATGCCAGGATTAAGGGTGAATAGGGGGAAAAACTCCAAATGTTTTATAATGCAGTTTAATCTAATGAGTTAAATGAAATAAGAAACATTTAATTTAGTTAGGCTATCCTGTTAAATAATGAGTTTGTGTAGAAAATGTAATCAAACAGAACTAAAAATCATGTCTAGTAAATGACACAAATGATTTCTCAAATGTTCAAGTTTGACTTAAGTTCAGTCTAGTTGGTGGGGATTAATGATCTATATACTCTTTATACTAATTTTAGAACTTTAAATTCCAGAAAGACAAACTAATTTATTCATTAGTTTACTTTTGACAACAGAATTCTAAACACACAGAATTAATGCAGTGGCCTCAGCACCCTCCCAGTTAACATTTCTTTAAGTTAGATTACAAGAACAATAAAACATTTCAGAAGACACACACTCACTATGCACTTCAGAGGCCTGCCCAAGTTGTCCCCAACTCTTTTGCAAGACACAAAGACAATTCGCCTGATTCTAAGTCTATTCAGCAGAAATACAAAAATCATGCAAATGTTAGCATGTTTTCAACACATTATGGAAATACATTTGAAGAGATGGAGTACTCGATGTATATTATGTGGGCCACTTTAAATCAAAGGCATCATTATTTATTCAATTTTCAGACATTGCCATGGTATCTTATACCTTTATATCAGGTAGGTCCAAGGCCAGAGACTTTAGTATCATTCCAAAGAATATAGAGATATTTATATACATATTTCTTTTAAAATAATATTTAAGAGTTTTACTACAGAAAGTCTGGCTTCAACATGGAAGCATTTTTCCTTTTCAAGATTATACACCTGCATGAAAGTAGGTGATTTCCTCTACATTTAGTTTTTTCACAATAGCAAAATAGACTTCTTATACATTGCATTTAAATTGACAAGAAATGTAAGATGTAAAGTTCCATGTAACTTTTTGTATTGTGAACTGTTCTCTTTAAACATACTCCAGATACATTGCTGATTATTTAATACAGTACAACATGATCAACTTAATTAGAAGTGTTATGATGAACAAACTGTTAAACCAAGTGTATCTTAAAACAGTAGGTAGAGTTAACTATTATGACTAAAAGGAAATTTTAATGTATCCTCAAAATATACATCAATTTTCTTATTACTTGTTTCTATAATGCATTTCTTTCTAAACCTAAAACCACATGCATAAAAAATACATATCTTCAAACTCATTCAACAGTTTGCTACTTTATGTGGTATGTAAATAAAGTCTTTTATTTAATTTCATACACATTATCTTATGCATTATTTTATTTTTTCTTGAAGGAATTCATCTTTCAAGGTCAAAATCAGTATGTGTTTACACATGAGAACATTTTCTTAATGTTATTACTACCTGCAAATATATTCTTCCATAATAACACACTTTCAGTTTTCATCAGAAAGATAGCACAAGCCTTTTTAAAGTCCTATGAATAAAATTTATACAGGGAGGAGAACACAAGTATGGTGAATGCACCCACTTCCAACAAAGTCTTAAGAAATCCTCTTGCTTCAAAACATAAACACAATTTCACACGATTTTTATTTGATCATAATGTGGGCAAGAAAACTGTATTTCTATTCTTTTTGATAGTAACAGTTTTACTGAATTTGTTTTCACTTTCCATCAAAAAAACACGTAGCATATGTTGTTGATGTGGATTCTCAAACCCATTCAGAACCAGTACAGTCACTAGAGTAACATAGCATTCTGATTTTAAAAGCAGCTGATTGCTTACAGAAAAATGATAGGCATCAGACATTTAATCAGAAAAGAAAAATGAGAACATGTCTTTCATGTTTGATATCATTTAACTTACAGGATGATGTGAAAATAGGTTGGTTATAATTTTAACAAAATTAAAACCCACTTCAACTAATGAAAAAAATCAGACACTGAAGAATCAAATATCTACCAACTTAGCTAGTATCACTGTCCAAATAAATATCTTCCATTGCACTGAACATTAGAACTAGAAATTCACTATATGTTCAGGCATATTTTAATTATGTTCCAGAATTGCAGTTATACTGGTTAGTGTTCCCATTTCCCCACTCTTGTCTTCGTCCCACCCCCTTCTTCCAGGGCTCAAAATATTAAGTCATGGTTTTGGTAGCTATTGTAGATTAGAGCTGGCAAAACACAGTGTGTTCACTAGGTTTTATGAGCATAAACATTAAAATGTTACATAAAATGTACCATAATTTACTTCGCACTCCAATCTAAGATGGTTTAATGTCATGACAAAAGGTGAAATGACTTAAGTACATTTTACATTTTGTGCATTTAGACCACCACAGGCATAGATGTTCAAATGCTGAGTTCTTGGTCTTCAGTATCTCATAGTGCTGGATGCTTGAAACTATGACAGAAACTTGTAACACAGACTAACCACAAGGTATCAGATGTTTCTTGCCATTTGTGGTCTTGCAATAAAAATGTGTCAGATGAGAATCACAAGGATAGTATTAAAATCATAAGGTATATTATGCAACTTGTTCAGATGTTTTCTGACTGCAGGGAGGCCAGACGTTTCTTTATTCAATATGTACTTCTCAGTTCCCATGCAGTAGTTCTCTATATATTGTGCCTAATGTAACTGCCGTACATCAATATTGAAAGTCTTTTTATCTTCAAGGTTTAGTTGATTCATTAACATATTGACATTGTCAGTATTCCAAACCCAAGAATTACTTGTGAAATACTCAAGTAACATCACAGCTTTGTGAAGATGAATTATTGTTTTCATCATCCTTGGGCTTCTTCCAGTCATCCTGAGGTAGATATCATTCAGGAATGCTGAGGCCTTATGGCTTACAGCAATCCAAGGAATGATATAAAAGGTGATTGGAGGTTAGATTCACATTGGGCCATCTGAAGGCCTGTTTGAGAGGATTCCTCTTGAAAGTAGAAATCACATGGTATTAAACTTCACCCCAGTGGAAACGATTAGTGCTATCTGTTGTACAATTATATGACATGAGGTTTCTTGTTCTATTAACTCCGGAATACCAGGCTGCCACAAGACTCTTGTTGACAACTACATCTACAGGAACAAGATCTTCAAGGGCATTATTGGAGACACGCATTGTTCAAAGAATTCCTTTCCCTGCCACAATAAAGAGACCACTTGGTCCATTAAAGTTATCAATCCATCCTGGAAAGTTCTTTCCAACTGGCACCAACAATAGACGGCCTTACAATCTCCACATTTAGCTTTGCTCCTTCTTGTTGTACAACATATTCTGCCAACGCTTTTGTGTCTATGTATGTGTTAGGTCTGTCTCCTATCAACTTTGGCATGATATCATTTACTTGGCCATAATCCATCCACTCTAAAGAATCAATCAGCTTCTTGGGATCCACAGGTGGTAGATAGACAGAGCAAGACTCCGTCTCAAAAAAAAAAAAAATTAAGCATTTACCTGCACTTTTTCACCCTAAAACTCTATCAGGTCAAATTTCATATACTAAGTGTTAGCAGTTTATTCTCTGGGAAACAGTTATCTGGATAACATAACTTTAATCTCTGGAATTTGTTGGACAGTTTAGTAGCAGAAACACAATCTCACTAACTTAGTTTTAGCTAAGTCATGTCTTAGCTAAAAAGACATGTCTTTTTAGCTTCTGCAAAAGTCATGTCAGGGCTTTTGCAGAATATATATGGTAAATGCAGTCCCAGTCAGGGTGACAGTCCCTTCTCAAGCCCAAACACTATGTGATAGAAGAGAAAATTTCTGATTTCAGATCCATTTAGTCCATACCACTTCTACTGCGCTAGGCATGGAGGAATCTCCTAGTTAACTCACAGTGTGTATTCATCTAACTCTTTACAACACAGACAACTGTCTGGCTGCTTTTCACAGTTCATTGGGGACTCACAGCAACCGAGATGCATTCTTAAGCTGTTCTGCTCATACCACAGAGCACACCCTCACACTCTCTTTTAGTGCGTCTCCTACCTTGTGGCAGCACAAGTCTCACTAACATCATGGACCAGGCCCATATCAGTACTTGGTTCTATTGCTTTTCTCCAGTGATTCCTTTTCTAGCCTGACAGAAAAGAAGTGGGAAAAAAATATAGAAAGGACAGACATAGTATTCTTAATAATGCATTTTTTTTCCTATTCTCTTTCTTGGTCTCTTTTTCTCTCTTATGTTTTTTCTTCCTTCCTTCCTTTTTTCCTTTATCCCTCATTACATTCCTTCCTCTCATTCTTTCTTAATTAATATAATTGGTTTCCACAGCCAAGTTATTGTGAATAATGCTACAATCAACATGGGAATACAGATATCTCTTGGACATACTGATTTCATTCCCTTCAGATATATACCCAGTAGTGGGATAGCTGGCTTGTATGGTAGTTCTATTTTTAATTTTTGGAGGCTCTTCATACTGTTTTCCATAATGGCTGTACTGATTTACATTCACACAAATTGTGTGCCAGAGTTCCCTTTTCTCTACATTCTCACCAATACTTGTTATCTTTCATCTTTTTGAAAATAGCTGTTCTAACAGGTGTTAGGTAAAAAACACACACACGTACGTTATTTGTAAGTCTTCTTTGGGAAATTTCAATTCTAATCCTTTGCCCATTAAAAAAAGTAAGTTTATTGGTATTCTTGGTTTTTTTATACTTCCTTTTTCATTAATAACCCCATATCAGATGTATGGTTTGAAAATAGTTTCTCTTTATTTTATAGATTGTCTCTTTAATTTATTTTTTCTTTCACTTTGCAAAAGCTTTATTTGTTTGTTGTAATCCCAGTTGCCCACTCTTGCTTTTGTTGCTTGTCCTTTGGGGATTATATCCAAAAAAATCATTGCCCACATAAATGTCATGGCTGTTCCCCTATGTTTTCTTTTAGCAGTTTTTCAATTTCAGGTCTTAAGCTTAAGCCTTAACCCCAGCCCTCCTTTTTGAAGCCATTGATTTTTTTTTGATAAATTCGGTTATTTTCCTTATAAAAATGTCCTACACTATGAATATGGCCAATTGCTTTATTGTAGTTTTGTTTAAGAGTCTATGTGAACAGTTTAAATTAGTGGTTAGATCTAGAGTTTGGGGTACATTCAGACTTTATGTGCAAGGAAAAATATTTAGAGGTAGCACTGAGGTACTTCTCGTATTGCATCATAAGTTACATACAATCTAATCGCTCCACATTTCATAATTTGAAATTGATCAGTGGCTTAAGTGATGCTAGACTAATTTATGCATTATACAATGCCCTATTAGTTTTCTGCCTCATAATTTTTGTTTTTTACTTTTTTATATTTATATATTTAATAAAATTTGTATATATTTACGGTGTACAACATGATGTTTTAATATGTACATACACACACACACACACACCATGAAATCATTACTAAACTGAAGCAAATGAACATATCTACCTCCTTACATAATTATTGTTAGTAATATTTTGGTGAGAGCATTTGAAGTCTACTCTCTTTGCAAATTTCCAGTATATGTTACAGTATTATTAACTGTATTCATCATGCTATGCATTCAGTCTCTAGGCCTATTTACTCTATATAACCACAGTGTTTTACCCGTTGACCATCTCTCCACTTCCTCTCACATTCCTACCCTTGGCAACCACTTTTCTACTCTCTGCTTCCATGTATTTGACTTTTTTTGGATTCAACATGTAAGTAGATCTAAGCAATATTTTTTATTTCTGTGTTTGGCTTTCCTGTTGCTTCTGAAGCTCTCACTGTCTGTGCAAATGTCCAGTTCTGCATTTCATTCTGTCATAGGACTGGCTAGGATACACTGGAGGAAAAATATAGGCGAACTCACATTGAGTTTCATGTTACTTTGAAACTAGTTTTTTTCTTTAATCTCCCTATTACTATTTACTTCTAAGTCCTCCAGCAGTACCTCCATGCATTCTTCCAGGTACTTTTAGTGGCATTACTTGGAAGAGGTAGAGAGAAGTGGTTGTACTTCCTCTCACTCAACTGGAATCCCTATATTTTCTATTGAAAGGCCTAGTTAGAGACTAAGGTTTTGATGGGCATTCATGTTACCCATTTTCCAAATTAGCACTGCCATTTTAAAAGTTCTCTTTCTAAGCCACCTGAAAGTAATTTGTACATATCCTGATACTTCTCCATTAGTATTTTAGCAAATATCTCCTTAAAATAGAGACATTCTCTTACTACCCATACTACAATTATCACACTCAATAATTAATATTGAAACTATCTAATATACAATTCACAGTCAAATTCCACATTCATATCTCTAAAAAACCAACCATACTAATTCCATACTTTAAAAATAATTTCTTAATATACTTTTTTATAAATTCATTTTATATGCTTATTTATTCAAATCAAGATCCAAACAAAATCCATATGCTGCAATTACACTGACATATTTCTTAAAACTATTTTAATATACTAGTTGTCTCCTGTATATGTTTGTTCTTTCAGTTGTTTTATTGGGAAAAAAATGAATTATTTGCCATTTAAACTTTTCCATGCTATAAGACTTGCTCATTGCATTCCTGAGTTGTCTGCTAACATCTGTCCCCCTGTATTTCCTATCAATAACATTTAAATGTTTAATTAGATTCAGGTTTGTTTGGCATAAACATTTCTTAGGCTGTGTTGTATACTTCCTGATTTGTTTTTCTTTTTGAAATGTTAGCAGTTATTGATGATTGTAGCTTTAATTCATTATATTACTGGGGATGGCCCAAATGTGATACTCCAACTCTGTTCTTCTATTTTCAGATAGTAGCTATTATAGTTTTATGAAAATTAACTTTCCTTCACAAACTGTTTGGTTATCACCAAGTTCAGTGTGTATAGAAAAGACAAGAAAAATGTTTACACACATCTCTTTACTTAGAGGTTTTAATATGATGAGTTTATCTACAAAGCTTTCTTCAATGATGACGTTTGAATAACATTAATTACCATGATTTATTTTTGGTATAATAACATTATGAACTCATAAATATAAATATAACTGGTGTGTTTTAATCCAAAAGGCAAAGTAATCTAATAAAAGAGACATCAGGTCCCTTCAAGTCAAGAAGAAAATAGTCTAAAGTTGAGTCAAGCTGAGGGGAAACTTACAGCCATCTTGGTCAGAACCATGTGAAAGTCTTAAGCCCTGTGTAATTAAGGAAACTGTGTCTTGTTGGTCTGTCCCCAGTTGTGGTTGTCTTTCTTCATTCATTTATTCTGCTGATCCTCTCTGTGTACTCTATGAGAATCCTAGCAGAGATTAATAGACTTCCTCCTGCCAGTGTCTTGTTTCGGAGAACTTACTGCTTTCTGAAACCCCATTTTCTCCTCTCTGTTGCAGTTACATGGACTTTATTATAAGCATGAATGTTTTCTAGATTGTGTTACAGCAGGTTGCTTCTTCCAAAATTACACTGTTGCCATTTATTGATTACCGTAGATGTGACCTTTCCCCTCTGTGACTGTGATGTTGTAGCTCTGCTCTGTGCTGATCTACACTGAAAGGCTCTGTATTCTGGTCAACTACCGCTCTATTCCGGAGCTGAACTAAACCTGTTCTGCTGTGGAGGCTTTTATCTTCTTCTTCTACAAAAAGTGAATTCCAGATTAAGGCCTGAAAAGAAAAGAAATCATTGATACTGTGATAGTTTCTGAGTAACCACTAAATCTTACCCCATGGCTGAGATAGTGGGTCTTCATATTTAGATACCACAAATGTTGACTGTCAAGGTGTTGCCGTTTAGGTAAAAAAATGTCATTGAGATAGGAGAAAAAACTCTTAGAAAAACAGCAGTGTTACTGTTAAAGTTCTGGCAATTTATTATAACAGAGATTACACATTTTATTTTTCAAATAGGATGAAATATTCATGACCAACCCTTTTTTCTCTTGTTCTTCATCAAAAATTTCCTTTGGCAACTGGACGAAATTATATGGTAATATAGCTTAATTTTTATTACCACATTTTGCTCTAATTTTTCGCATGATATAGTCTTTGCTCCTGTTTCTTCCCTAGCCATTTCTTCCTAATTTTAAAGCCTTTCTCAATCACATCTTCTAATTCAAATCGTCCCATACAACCTCATTACTCATTGTGTTTTCCTTAACAAAATACTGGGAAACATTTAATGCATAATCAACCAATTTGGAACCATTCCTATACATTGAGAATGGACAATCTATAGCCCATGTGTGAGATCTGGCTTAATCTGCATTATTGTAAATACATTTTATTGACACACAACCACACCTAAAATGATGTATTGTCTGTGGATGCTCTCGTACTGCAACAGCAGTATCAAGTAGTTGTAACAGAGACCACACGGCCAAAGAATCAAAAATCTTCACTCTCTGACCTTTAAAAATGTTAACACTTGATACAGATAACTGTTCCCATTTTTTCCCCTATAGACACAAATCCATAGGAAGGTGTGTGGGTGGTACTTACTTCAATCTACACTTCTCTGAATCTCTGCAAGTCTCTAAAGTTTAAATTGCCATGAATTTTATTTATTATAACTAAAACCTAAGGAAACTATTGTAGCTTTTAAAATAGATTTTCAGCATTAGACTTTGTACTTTAATGATTTTATCTTGATTTTATAATTTCGTATAGAATTAAAAAAATCATTTTATGTTGGGAAATTTTCATTGAGCTTAGAAAGTTAAATTTACTCAACCGTGCTATCTTAATCAGTCTTTGTCTCTTTGAATATTATAGACCCATTTACACATCTCCTAGGGCATTTTTAATATTTTTATCCACAACAGCCTAATTTAATTTAAATTATGGTCAGAAAATATGTATCAAACTCCATAAAAAACAATTATTATCATAATTTATAGCATGTTTCTCAACTTAGTAGAAAATTATTTTTTATCATAGAAAAGCCCTCTTAAACTTTCTTTAAATCAGAAGTCTTATTTCAAGTAAGTAGCTTTGGAAAACAGAGTTCTACACAATTGGCAAAACCAGGGGCGGGATTTTCCAGGCTTCCGTTTTCTTGAGGCTGCTTCAAATTTGTTTTCAATAGAATTTTGCTGAATCTGGGGACTTGGGAGATCACTGAATGAATTAAATTCATTGAGCATAACTTATTTTTCTTCTTTAATATGGTACTTTTAATCCTGAGTCTTGAATACACTTTATGTTTCCTAAACTGTTCTGTTTTCTCACATAATTTTACCTAATTGGAATACAATTTCCATTTATTTCAGAAAACTCAAGCTCTCTACTATTCATCAATATTTAACTTTGTTCTTACCACTACAAGTCCAGCCAGGGTTCTGAGTCTCAGGTCCTAAGAACACCACTATATTATCAGGAAGCATCTAAGTCCCTTGTATTAACCAACAAAAGGTGTCCTGTGACCCTCTTCAAAGTTGACAAAAGCTGTTAGAAAAACATGTGATCTCTTGAAAATCATATATTGCTTTGCTGCTAAAACGCCTGTATAACTACTGAGTGTCTGGGTCAAATTCAACCTTTTACATTTTCGTTGTATTGTTAGAAGTGTCCCTGGCCTAGTAATCTGTGTAATTAATGAACAAGTCAACTGTGCTGCTTGTACTATGACCTCTTGTCTATACCCCTCACAATCATAGCCTTCGTTCTATATTTTCGATTTCACTTCCCAAATCTTTTCAGATACTTTGTTCTATTCTTATATTATCAGATGCCTGTGTTAGTCTAAACTATCTCTTGTTAATATGGCTAATGTTTATAGCCTCTGCCATTTATTACAAGAAATAGTACTTTGAGTACATACCTCATTTCTGGTACTGTTCTTGGTCCTAGGGGTACAGCAGTGTAAAAAGACAAACGTTTCTGGCCAGGCATGGTGGCTTATGCATATAGTCCCAGAACTTGGGAGTCCAAGGTGGGACAAATGCTTGAGGTCAGGAGTTTGAGACCAGCTTGTGCAAAATATCGACACCCTTTCTCTACATTGTTTTGTTTGTTTGTTTGTTTTTTGAGACAGAATATTTCTCAGTCGCCAGGCTGGAGTGCAGTGGTGCGATCTCGGCTCACTGCAACCTCCACCTCCCAGGTTCAAGTGATTCGCCTCCGTCAGCCTCCTGAGTAGCTGTGACTACAGGCGCGCCACCACGCCCAGGTAATTTTTGTATTTTTAGTAGAGATGGGGTTTCTCCATGTTGGCCAGGCTGGTCTCAATCTCTTGACCTCGTGATCTGCCCTCCTTGGCCTCTCAAAGTGCTGGGATTACAGGCATGAGCCATCACGCCCGGTGACTCACACCTGTAATCACAGCTACTCAGGAGGCTGAGAAAGGAGGATCACTTGAGCTCTGCAAGCCAAGGCTGCAATAAGCTATAATCATGCCACTGTACTCCAGTCTGGGTAACAGAGTTAGATCCTGTCTCTCTCTGTCTCTCTCTCTCTCTCTCTCTCTCACACACACACACACACACACACACACACACACACACACAAACATTTCTGCCATCATGGACATTATGTGGTGTTTGTAGTGATAAAAATATATCTAAATGTGTGTTATTTGCCTTTAGCAGGACACTGTACAATGCAAAGTTCTTCTGGCTATTAGTTGATTATCAGTGAACATTCTTAACAGCCAGATTACATTTACCACCATGTGTACTTGTGTTTGTGTGTGTTTGTATGTATATGTGTGTGTGTGTGTGTAATTCTCAATTAAGTTTCCCAGTCACCTGCTCTGCATGATATCCCAGATTTTAAAACCCTATTTATTTATCATTAATGTCTGCATAAAGATTGCCTTTCTATTAAGTATTTCCAATCTAATACGTAATCTCAGATGTGACAATATAAAATATTATTGATCATTAAAAAGACTTTATATACAGTGCACTGATACCTCCTTAGCTGTTCTAACAAGGCTGCTCTTTGTTAGTCTGTCAGTTTTATGTAATATATCACATGGTCTTACCAAATCTATGTCCATGTTTCTAACACTTGATTAATGCAATTTGGATAATATGGTTGACAAAGATTCAGCTTCTGCCATTCTCTTAATTATCTGACTACTGATTCTGTATCTCCAAAGCTACAGTTTTATTATTGTTGTTTTGTTTTACTTTGCTTTTTTACCTATTTACCTCTGATACGGTTTGCCTGTGTCCCTACCCAAATCTTGTCTTGAATTGTACCTCCAATAATTCCCACATCTTGTGGGAGGGACCCAGTAGGAGACAATTGAATAATGGAAGCGATTTCCCCCCATACTGTTCTCATGGTCGTGAATAAGTCTCATGAGATTTGATGTTTTACAAGGGGTTTCCCCTTTTGCTAGGCTGTCTCTCTTGCCCACTACCATGTAACAAGTCCCTTCGCTCTGTTTTCATCTTCTGCCATGATTGTGAGGCTTCCCTCGCCATATGGAACCGAGTCAATTAAACCTCTTTGCTTTATAAATTACCCGGTCTTGGGTATGCCTTTATTAGCAGCATGAAAACAGACTAATAGCTCTTAATGCAAGTATTTTCTAGTTTGATTACCTTATCTTGAATATCTCCATGTAAAATAATCTCATGATTTAATTTTTATCATTTTTTTTTTTTTTTTTTTGAGGTGGAATCTCACTCTGTCACCCGGGCTGGAGTGCTGTGGCACAATCTTGGCTCACTGCAACTTCTGCCTCTGCAGTTCAAGTGATTCTCCCGCCTCAGCCACCTGAGTAACTGGGATTGCAGGAATGCACCACCATACCCAATTAAATTTTTTGTATTTTTAGTGGAGACGGGGTTTCACCATATTCACCAGGCTGGTCTCAAACTCCTGGCTTCAAGTGATCTGCCCTCTTAAGCCCCTCAAAGTACTGGGGTTACAGGAGTGAGCCACCATGTCTGACCCTAATTATTCTTTACATGTGTCACCGCCACTCCTGAAAGTTTCTAGGGGCTGCAAGATAAAGTGTCCTACCTGTCATGGAAAACTCATTCCTGCCCATTCCTGCATTGTATAGGCTACTAAATTTGATCTTATTTCTTTCTACTAGAACTTTACAATTCTTTTTGTTTTTTATTTTATTTTGTACATCATCACAAATACTTCACTGACACCTCAGTTTGTGTTTACCTTCAGATAATTTGTATATAAATGGAGCTTGTGCAAATATGTGTATTTTACACTTTTCTAACTATAATTTACATTTTAGGATTCCATATGCCATATTTCATTCACATATTTTTTTTAACTTTTAAGTTCAGGGGTATATGTGCAGGTTTGTTACATAGGCAAACGTGTCAAAGGGGTTTGATGTACAAATTATTTCATCGCCCAGGTATTAAGCCTAGTGTCCATTAGTTATTTTTCCCAATTATCTCCCTTCTGCCATCCTCTACCATATGAAAGTTCCCAGTGTCTGTTATTACCCTCTATGTGTCTATGTTTTCTTATCATTTAGCTCCCAGGTATAAGTAAGAACATGTGGTATTTGGTTTTCTGTTCCTGTGTTACTTTGCTAAGGATTATGCCTCCAGCTCCATCCATGTCCCTGCAAAGGACATATTCCCATTCTTTTTTACGACGCATAGTATTCCATGGTGTTTATGTACAACATTTTCTTTATCCAGAGTATCACTGATGAGCATTTGGGTTGATTCCATGTCTTTGCTGTTGTGAATAGTGCTGCAATGAACATACACATGCATGTGTCTTTATAACAGAACAATTTACGTTTCTTTGGCTGTATCCCTAGTAATGGGACTTCTGGGTCAAATGGTATTTCTGCTTTTATGTCTTTGAGAAATTGCCACATTGTCTTCCGTAATAGTTGAACTGATTTACACTCCCACCAGCAGTGAAAAGTGTTCATTTTTCTCCACAACCATGACAGCATCTGTAACTTTTTGGCTTTTTAATACTATTCATCTCGCTGGTGTGGGATGGTATTTCATTGTGGTTTTCATTTGTCTTTCTCTAATGATCAGATATGTTTAGCTTCTTTTCATATGATTGCTGGTTGTATGTATGTCTTCTTTTGAGAAGTGTCTGTTTGTGTCCTTTGCCCACTTTTTTAATGCGGTTGATTTTTTCTTGTATATTTGTTTAAATTCCTTAGAGATGCTAGATATTAGACCTTTGTCAGATACATAGTTTGCAAAAATTTTTCTTCCATTCTGTAGGTTGTCTGTTTACTCTGTTGATAGTTTCTTTTGCTGTGCAGAAGTTCTTTAGTTTATTTAAATCCCATTTGTCAATTTTTGCTTTTGTTGCAATTACTTTTGGTGTTTTCATCATGAAACCTTTGCTCATGCCTATGTCCTGAATGGTATTGCCTAGGTGGTCTTCCAGGGTTTTTATAGCTTTTGGTTTTACATTTAAGTTTTTAACCCACTTTGCGTTAATTTTTGTAGATGGTGTAAGGAAGAGGTCCAGTTTCAATTTTTTGCATATGGCTAGCCAGTCATCCCAGCACCATTTATTGAATAGGGAACCATTTATCGAATAGGAAAACCTTTTCCCATTGCTTGTTTTTGTCAGATTTGTCGAAGATCAGATAGTTGTATATATGCAGTCTTATTTCTGAGTTCCCTATTCTGTTCCATTGGTTTAATGTGTCTGTCCTTGTGCAAATACCATGGTGTTTTGGTTACTGTCATAGCCCTGTAGCATAGTTTGAAGTTGGGTAGCGTGATGCCTCTAGCTTCGTTCTTTTTGCTTAGGATTGCCTTGGCTATTTGGGCTCTTTTTTTGTTGCATGTGAATTTTACAATAGTTTTTTTCTAGTTCAGTCTCATTCACAGAAGTTTTATGGTACAACAATTTTGTACAGTATTTCTTAAAATCCCATTTGTAGGAAGGCATTGATATGTAAGACTTACAAATACTTACTTGCTATGTTGTTGATATAATAGTTTTTAAAGGATGACATATTGAGCACAATAAAACAGCAGCCTTATTCTGAATTTGAGGAAAAATGGGAATAATTAGAATTATTATGTTATTGTGCAAATGACTTTATTGAGATGTGATTGTTATACAAAATGCTGTACATATTTAATGTATGCAACTTGAGTTTGGAGACAAGTCTATACCTGAGAAGTTATCACAATCCATGCTGTAAACGTCTCCTTCACTTCCAAAAGTTTTCTCTCTCTTTATTCATTATTATTATGTTTTGTGATGAGAACACTACATAAGAAGTATTATTTCATTAAAATGTTAAATATATGTTACAGTGTTCCTAACTAGAAGCGCTAGGCTGTACAGCAGATCTCTAAGACATTCACCTTGATAAAGTGTCTTTTTTAAGGAAAAAATACTGTATTAGTCTGTCCTCACACTGCTAATAAAGATATACCTGAGACTGAGTAATTTATAAGAAAAAAGAAGTTTAATGGGCTCACAGTTTCACATCACTGGGGATACCTCACAATCATGGTGGAAGGTGAAGGAGGAGCAAAAACATGCCTTACATGGCAGCAGGCAAGAGAGCATTTGCAGGTAAATTGCCCTTTATAAAACCATCAGATCTCATAACACATATTCACTATCATAAGAACAGAATAGTAAAAACCTGCCCCCATGATTCAATTACTTCTCACTGAGTCACTCCCATGAAACATGGGGATTTTGGAAGCTACAATTCAAGATGAGATTTGGGTGGCTAATCCATAGCAAGTACCATATGAACTTTCTAAAATATAAATTATTGCTAATTTCACTGCATTCTTTTTAATAAGTAAGATAGTTATCCTATATTTAAAACATAAGAATCATAAAAAGCAAGGAACATATTTACATGAAATCCATATTTCTTGCTCAGTTTGTAGTGCATGTTAATATATAATATTAGAAATCATAGCTATCATTTTATAAAGTAGAAATTAATGTAATAAGATCATTTAAATTTTACATAAGTAGAGATCTACGAAATTCAGAAAATTTCCAACTCTATTATAATGTATTTTTCTCAGTGAAACAATTTGGTAAATATAGAAATATTGTAATATAACATTGTATAGATTAGCAGAAATTAAGATTTCAAGTCATATAAGAAAAGTACTAATGTTTGTGATTTGGAAAATGTAAACTTATAAACCAAAATGAATATATTCAGTGCTACCTTAATTTTTTTGGTATTTTATGAATGTCTTTTTTTTAAAGTTTTGCAAAATTGTCATTCCATTCATGGAAGTAATTTTTTTCTTAAGTAGCACTCAAGTAGCAAAATTTAATATTTATGTATGTTAAAAATGAGAATGTCAGATGTCAACAGCTGTGATACAATTAGAGTTTTTCTTTTTGTAAGCAATTAAATTAACATATGCACATGCACACAAAGACAATCCCTTCTATTAAAAGCATGCTTTCTTACTAATAGTTAATGGCTTACATAACTGAAAAAAAAATTCTAAAACTCTTCTCATTGGAATCCTTTCTGAAGGTTAAATTTGTTTTATTTTATTCATTGTATTTTTTCTTAACTTTCTCTGTTCTAAGGAGTTATAAAGCACTTAATATTTTTTCAATAGAGGTCATCATCACGGAGCACCTCAGGAGGTAAGAAAAGTAATTCATACATTTCTTATACAAACAGACTCTTCAAAGACCTCCCACGGGTACAGCCCAGTTAAAATATGTTTAATTTCATCCTCAGGTGATTTTAGCAGGAAACAATTTCATCTCTACAAAGAGCTAGCAAAGCCATATCTGCCATTTAAAGATAAATTTACAAATACAGTCTTACACTGCTCTACATGACACTGTGTGTATTTTAATTTCAAAATCTTAATGGATAAAGTAAACATCATTGCAAATATATTTTAACACAAGTAATCCTTTATGTATTAAGCAATTCCAAATAATATCAGATATTCTAAACAAGTAACTTCTCAGCTCTCCATTGAGAAATATTTCATTGTAAATACTTTACATTACAATAACTACTATTACTAATATTATTGCTACTATTTTAAAAACACACACATTGTCTCTACTAAAGCCATAAAAATAAAATTAGCTGGGTGTGGTGGCGGGCACCTGTAGTCCTAGCTACTCTGGAGGCTGAGGTGGGAGAATGGCCTGGACCCGGGAGGCGGAGCTTGCAGTGAGCCCAAATCGTGCCACTGCACTTCAGCCTGGGCGACAGAGTGAGACTCCGTCTTAAAAAAAAAAAAAAAAACTAAAAAAACACACATATATATGTTTAGTATTTACCATCTTCCAAGCACTATTTAAATGCTTTATATGTATTGCATGTATCAATTTTTTTTAATCCTTTCTCTGCAAACTTTTCGGAAATTTGTCTGTGTCCCAAATCATCAATTTCATGATGGTGTATCCTAGTTCAAGACCGTTTTCATTCATTGTGTATGTTCCTAATAATGACCTTTCTACTTTTCATCTTCTTCAGTTTGAAGATTTTTTAAAAAATATTTTTAAATTATTTTCTTATTTTTTTTTGTTTCCTATTATTTGGAGTCTAGACTTCATGAATTGAAGGTTATAAGATTATAGTTACACTTTTCAGAATTTTAGCAGTTGAGTCAGCAAAGAGGACTGAAAGAGTTCCACTTTCAATCCCAGAATTTCACTCAGTTCACCTCGTCAGAAAATAGCAAAGACTTGGAACCAACCCAAATGTCCAACAATGATAGACTGGATTAAGAAAATGTGGCACATATACACCATGGAATACTATGCAGACATAAAAAATGGTGAGTTCATGTCCTTTGTAGGGACATGGATGAAGTTGGAAACCATCATTCTCAGCAAACTATCACAAGGACAAAAAAACAAACACGGCATGTTCTCACTCATAGGTGGGAATTGAACAATGAGAACACATGGACACAGGAAGGGGAACATCACACTCTGGGGACTGTTGTGGGGTGGGGGGAGGGGGGAGGGATAGCATTTGGAGATATACCTAATGTTAAATGACCAGTTAATGGGTGCAGCACACCAACATGGCACATGTATACATATGTAACTAACCTGCACGTTGTGCACATGTACCCTAAAACTTAAAATATAATTTAAAAAAAAAAGAAAGAAAGTTTTCTGGACTTTGTTTGATTCCATCTTTTCAGAGTCCTTCTGATTCACTCTTTTTGAAAAATTAATCTCTAATCATCTGCCTGGTTAAGACAGAATCAGTTACTCCGTTATGAGGATTGGGAATGAGATCTGGAGAAATAACTGCTTCTTAAACAAAATTTCACCTAACTCTTTGGGAAAAACAAACAAACAAACAAAACAACTTAGTTTTTCTTTTACATTCAAGATATTACCCCAATTTCTGATAATGGTGTTCTGCCAATCAGTTCGCTTCTTGATATTTCTGTGTTAGATTGATTAACGTTCGTCATATGCTTTTTACTTTCTCTAAGTGCGTCACAGTTTCGTCTCATTTTTGTGCTGTTCTGACAAATTTAGTTGAGTTTTTGAAGGGAGTAGAGATATATTCGGTTTACTGTTTAAATGATTCTCTATACTTTTTTATTTGAAGGAGTTGATCAACCATGCATCTGTAATGTCCTAAAAATATAAAAATTGGATAGTCATCTTCTATTAGCATTATTACTCTTAGAGGCTAATTATGGTCAGGAAAACAAGTTTTGTTTCTGTTATTGTTGCATGTTTGTTTTCTTCTTTTGCTTTGTTTGATTTGATTTTGTTTTGCCCTTATTTTCCATTAAGACACCATTGTTCATTCAGGCTGCTGCTAATTCTTATCTGTACATTCAGTGTCCACAAAGTAAACACTCTTCTGTTTTCAAATGTCAAGAACTCATTATTAATAACTTACTATAGTGTTACATGTTGTTTCTTCAAAGCATGTGATGGTTAATACTGAGTGTCAACTGACTGGATTGAAGAATGCAAAGTATTGATCATGAGTGTGTCTGTAAGGGTGTTGACAAAGGAGATTAACATTTGAGTCAGTGGGCTGGGAAAGGCACTTAATCTGGGTGGACACCATCCAATCAGCTGGCAGCACAGCCAAAATATAAAGCAGGCAGAAAAAAAACGTGAAAAGGCTAGACTGGCTTAGCCTTCCAGCTTACATCTTTCTCCTGTGCTGGATGCTTCCTGCCCTCAAACACTGGACTCCAGGTTCTTCAGCTTTGGGACTCAGACTGGCTTCCTTGCTCTTCAGTTTGCAGACAGCCTATTGTGGGATTTGTGATTGTGTAAGTTAATACCACTTAATAAACTCCAGGATATTTACATATCCTATTAGTTCTGTCCCTCTAGACAACGCTGACAAATACAGATTTTGGTAAAAGGAGTGTTTCTAGAGGAACAGAATATTAAGGATGAAGTTCTTTTGTTGGTTTTGGGGTTTCTGGAGTTGGCTGCTTAATATGATTAGACCCCAAAATGCTAACGACTCTACTTCTAATAGTATGGAGAACACTGATTTTCCTTGGTGTGAACTGTTTAGAGTTACGCAAAATAAATGCATTTGACACTCCCAACTCACTGCTTGTGAGAGGCAAGGAGTTTAGTAACTCTATACATAATACCTTTGACTACAGGTGGAGAACAAATGAACATAATGAAGTTGGTTGGTTGCTCCTAAGTTCACTGGGGAAAGTGATGAAGAAAAATGATGAACTCAGGAATTATAACTCCAGTTTCAGAAGCAGATACTGAGCTTCAAATCTGCTAAGATTGCCGTGAATGAGAGTCTTATCTCCTGTAGAGAAAGAGCTGAAATTGTGGAAAATCAGACACAAGCTCTTATCATGTGAGTGGCTGACCTGCAGTGAAAGGTGCATGCACAGCCTCACCAGGTGTCTACTGTTAAAGTGAGGGCATTGATTGAAAAAAAAAAAAAATGGGACCCTGCTACTTTGAATGGGGACATGAGGGAGGACCCTGATGAAGCTGGGGACACTGAGCTTGTAAACTCTGATGAACCTTTTGATCAGAAGAAACAGCTTCTGCATCCCTAGTAGTGGCAATATCCCCTCCCCAATCCATGCTGCCATCAGCCTTTCCACCTTTGTCTGAGAAGATAAACCCTGTGCTGCCTGAGGCAACAGTGATGGTGTCCCGTGAGGCAGTTGCCAGGAAAGATAATGTTGATTCTCCTCAGGAGCCACCCCCAAAAGCCCTGTTGGCTCCTAGACCTATAATTAAAGTCCCGGGGGCCCCTAGAGGTGAGGTTGAGAGTGTGACCCATGAGAAGATGTGCTACACTCAAAAAGAACTGCTTGAGTTTTCTAATTTATATAAACAGAAATCTGGAGAACAGGCATGGGAATGGATATTAAGGGTGTGGGATAATGGTGGAAAGAATATCGAGTTGGATCACGCTGAGTTTATTGATTTAGGTCCACTAAGTAGGGACTCTGCATTTAATGTTGCAGCTCGGGGAGTTAAAAAAGATTCTAATAGTTTATTTGCTTGGTTAGCTGAAATATGGATTAAAAGATGACCCAGTGTGAGCAAGCTGGGAATGCCTGATCTCCCTTGGTTTAATGTAGAGGAAGGCATCCAATGGCTTAGGGATATTGGGATAGTGGAGTGGATTAGTCACTTTAGATTAGTCATTTCAGCTGGGAAGGTCCAGAAGATATACCCTTGACTAATGCTTTGCAAAACAGATTTGTGAGTGTAGCACCTGCATCTTTGAAGAGCCCTGTAATAGCTCTTTTCTGTATGTCAGATATAACAGTGGAACTGTAGTCACTCAACTACAAAATTTAAATACAATGGGAATAATTGGATCCCGAGGTGGCAGGGACCAAGTGGTGACTATCAAAGGCAACTGTCAAAGGCAGTGTGGGTGTGGCTACCTTAATGGATAGCAGAGGCAAGGCAGCCATGAGAGTAGTCTGAGTGATGCAGAGCTCTGGCATTGGCTAATTAATCACAGTGTTCCTAGAAGTGAAATTGATAGGAAATCTAAAGCATTCCTACTTAATTTATATCAGGTCAAATGGAAAAAAGACTAATTTGAATTATAAAAACAGAGAATCATGCCCCCTCAATCAGTTTCCAGACTTGATCCAGTTTATAGAACCAGAACCCCTTGAACGAAGGGGAGGCCTGATCCCCTTGAGGAAGGACCCCACCATACTACTGACAATGTATGCCGTTAATCGTTCTTCCATCCTTCCCCAAGAAGACTTCTGGCCTTTTACCAGGGTAACTGTGCATTGGAGAAAGGGAAATGATCAGACATTTTTGGGACTACTGGACACTGGCTAGAGCTGACATTGATTCTGGAGGAACCAAAACGTCACTGTGGGCCTCCAGTTAAAGCAGGGGCTTATGAAGGTCACATAATTAATGGAGTTTTAGCTTAGGTCCGACTTACAGTGGGTTCAGCGGGTCTCCAGACTTGTCCTCAGGTCATTTCCCCAGTGCCAGAATGCATAATTGGAATAGGCATACTTAGCAGCTGGCAGAACCCCCACATTGGTTCCCTGACTGGTAGGGTGAAGGTTATTATGGTTAGAAAGGCCAAATAGAAGCCATCAGAGATGCTTCTACCTAGAAAAATTGTAAATCAAAAACAATATCGCATCCCTGCAGGGATTAGAGATTAGTGCCACCATCAAGGACTTGAAAGACACAGGGGTGATGATTTCCACCACATCCCACTTCAACTCTCCCATTTGGCTTGTGCAGAAGACAGTTGGATCATGGAGGATGACAGTGGATTATCATAAGCTTAACCAAATGTTGACTCCAATTGCAGCTGTTGTGCCGCATGTGGTTTCATTGCTTGAACAAATTAACGTATCTCCTGGTACCTGGTATGTAGCCATTGACTTGGCAAATGCCTTTTTTTTCCATTTCTGTCTATAAGGCCCACCAGAAGCAATTTGCCTTCAGCAGGCAAGGGCAGCAATATACCTTTACTGTCCTACCTCAGGGGTATATCTTCGGCCTTGTGTCACAATCTTACAAGGAGAGACTTTGATCACTTTTCACTTCCACAAGATATCACACTGGTCTAATACATTGATGACATTATGCTGATTGGATCCAGTGAGCAAGACAGGCCCTGATGTGAAGCTGGAAACCATCATTCTCAGCAAACCATCGCAAGGACAAAAAACCAAACACTGAGTGTTCTCACTCATGGGTGGGAATTGAACAATGAGAACACTTGGACACAGGAAGGGGAACATAGTGTGCATTCTTACTGTCCCACTGATAGGCCATTCCTTTTCTCCCTCCCTCTGCTCAAGCCACCCTATTCCCTAAGAGACAATATTGAACTTAGGCCAGTTGATAACCCTATGATGACCTCTAAGTGTTCAAGTAACAGGAAGATCAGTCTGTCTCTCCCATTAAATCAAAAGCTAGAAATGATTGAGCTTAATGAGGAAGGCATGAGATGGGCCAAAAGCTAGGATTCTTGCATCAGATAACCAAGCTCTGAATGTAAATAAGTTATAAAATGAAATTAAAGGTGTTATTCCACGTATGCATTGCAAGAAAGCAAAACAGCCTTATTGGTGACATGAAGAAAGTTTGGTATTCTGGATAGATCAAACCAGGGATAACATTCCCTTAAGCCAAAGCCTAATGAAGAGCAGGATGGTACCTCTTTAATTCTATGAAAGCTGGGAAAGCTGGTGAAGCTGCAGAAGAAAAGTTGGAAACTAACAGAGATTGATTCATGAGGTTTAAGTAAAGAAGCTGCCTCTATAACTTCAAAGTGCAAAGTGAGGCAGCAACTTCAGATGGAAAAGCTGCAGCAAGTTATTCAGAAGCTCTAAATAAGACAATTGATAAATATGGCTACACTTAAGTATAGATAAAACAGCCTTCTATTGGAAATAGGTGCCATCTAGAACTTCCACAGCTGGAAAGAAGGCAATGCCTGGCTTCAAAGCTTTAAAGAACAGGCTGATTCTCTTGTTAGGGGCTAATGCAGCTGGTGATCTGAAGTTGAAGCCAGTAGTCATTTACCATTCTGAAAATCCTAGGGCCCTTAAGAATTATGCCAAATCTAATCTGCCTGTGCTCTAGAAATGAAACAAAGCCTGAATTAAAGCACATCTGTTTTCAGCTTGGTTTACTAAATATTTTAAGCCCGATGTTGAGACCTAATGCACAGAAAAAAATATTAATTCCAAAATATGACTGCTCATTGACAATGAACCTGTTCACCCAAGAGCTCTGTTGTAGATGTACATGGAGGTTAATATTGTTTTCATACCTGCTAACACCATATGCATTCTGCATCCCATGAATCAGGGAGTAATTTTAACTTTCAAGTCTTATTTGATAAATAAATACCTTAAGGTTATAGCTGGCATAGATAGTGATTCCCCTGGTTGATATGAGAAAAGTAAATTGAAAACCTTCTGAAAAGGATTCACCATTCTAGGTGCCATTAAGAACATTCATGATACATTGGAGAAGGTCAAAATATCAACATTAACAGGGGTTTGGAAGAAGATGATTAAAACCCTCACTGATGAGTTTGAGAAGTTCAAGATTTCAGTGGAGGAAGTAACTGCAGATGGGGTGGAAATAGCAAGAGAACTAGAGTTAGAAGTGGATCCTGAAGATGTGACTGAATTGCTGCAATCTCATGATCAAACGAGTAGAATGGGGAGTTGCTTCTTATGGATGAGGAAAGAAGATGTTTCTTGAGATGAAACCTTCCAGTAAAAATGCTGTGAACATTGTTGAAATGACAACAAATAACTTATAAAATTACATAAACTTAGTTAATAAATCAGTAGCAGAGTCTGGGAGGATTGACTCCAATTTTGAAAGTTCTATTGCAAGTAAAATGCTGTGGTAAAAGCATCACATGCTACAGATAATTCTTTAGTGAAAGAAATAACCAAGTAAGGAGGCAAACTTCATTATCATCTTATTTTAAGAAATTGTCACAGCCACCTCAACCTTCAGCCACCACCACCCTGGTCAGTCAGCAGCCATCAGCATCAACAAAAAGATTATTATTTACTAAAGGCTCAGATGATTTTTAACATCTTTTAGCAATAAAGTATTTTTAATCAAGATATATACATCATTTTGTTTAGACAAAACATAATGCTATTGTGCAGTGAATAGATCACAGAATAGTGTAAACATCCCTTTTATGTGCACTGGGAAACCAAAAATTTTATGTGATTTGCTTTATTGCAATATTGAGGTGGTCTGGGGACAAACTCAAAATACCTCTAAGGTATATCCAATATCCTGTACATACCTCCTTTTCTGTCTACTTACAAGATCTAAAAGAAAAACTTTGCAAAACCTTTATACCTTTGTATAATATATATATTTTTGACACAGAGTCTTGATCTGTTGCCCAGGCTAGAGTGCAGTGGCACTATCTCTGCTCACTGCAACCTCCGCCTTCTGGGTTGAAGCGATTGTCCTGCCTCAGCCTTTGGAGTAGCTGGGATTACAGGCACGCACCACCATGCCTGGTTATTTTGTATTTTTAGTAGAGATGGGGTTTCACCATGTTGGCCAGGCTGGTCTCAAACTCTTGACCTCAAGAAATCCACCCACCTTGGCCTCCCAAATTGCTGGGATTACAGGCGTGAGCCACTGTGCCCAGCCCCTGTAATTTTAATGATCCAGTATATTTGACATCCTAAACTTGAGAGAAAATAGATGATCCATCGTACTGTCATCTTTTGTATTTCATCCTTTGAGATTTTTAGTTTTATTATGATATAAAGAATGTATTAAACCAAATAAAATTCTGTCTTTTTAATGATCAGGTAATATTTTTACATAGTAACTAAATTCATATCAATGTAAAACATTGTAGTAGGCTGAATAGTGTCTCTTCAAAATGCACTTTCTCCTGAAACTTCAGAATGTGACCTTATTGGAACATGGGGTCTTTGCAGAGGTAATTAGTTAAAGGCCTCATGATGAAATCATCCTGGATTTGGGTTTGATCCTAAATCCAATGACTGTATTCTTGTAAGAATAGATAAGTATATAATGAGACTTAAAGAGAAAGCAAGACCAAGTGAAGATGGAGGCAGAGATTGGAGCTGTGCTGCCACAAACCACAGAACACTAGCGACCACCAGAAGTAGATGGGGAAAAAAAGGATTCTCCCCTAGAGTCTTAGAAGGTACTATGGCCCTACTAACACCTTTATTTCAGACTTCTGATCTCCAGAACTGTGAGAGAACAAATTTCTGTTGTTTTAAGGCATCTACCTTGTGGTACCTTAATATGGCGGTCCTAGGAAAGAGATACAAAATGTTAGCAGAAGAATGAAACACAGTATGTTGGAGATTGCGTTTTGCAAAATGTCTTTTATGCCTTATTAAACAAATATTTAATCATCGGCTATATCAGAAGTGCTGTTACATATTTGAAAGATAAGATGCACTAATATGCAATCAAATAATGTTTCTGCTGATAAAGGAATTATAATATAGTAAAAGAGAAAGACAAAAATAATTGCTGTGCAATACGATGAGTAAAATGAAAGAAATTAGATGTGTTTGTTAATTAGAGAAGGACAAGATGGAGCTGTGAATTAGAGAGGTTATAAATTAGAGCAGTAATGACAGGAGATTCAAATACTCCTTGAAGAATCAAAACATGAAACTTCATTAGGTTATTACGAATGAGCTTTTCATATTTAAGAATAGGAGAGTGTTCTTCCATCTGTGGGCAATAGAGGTATAGGTGGAAAAGGCTACCTGTTAAGTTGTACGAACAGTTTTATTTGTTAAGGATTAGTAATTTCAATAATAAGAGGCATATAATATACTGGTATTCTCTAATGTAATGACTAAAAATAAATATACAGTTCCTTTAAAACTGATATTTTCTATGAAATCTTTATAAAAAGTTTCTGAGATGAATACGTTTTACTGGATATTGGATATTTTCAACCATGCTAAAGTAAGCAGTTTTAAATTTAATTAAAAATGAATATATCAATAAGGAGTATCAGCTGAGTATAGAATGTATCAGATAAGTATATAATGAGACTTACAGCAAGACCAAGTGAAGATGGAGGCAGAGACTGGAGCTGTGCTGCCACAAACCACAGAACACTAGCGACCACCAGAACTAGATGGGGAAATTAATTAGATTCAAAATCATATGCATTTAATCTACTCCTATTATCCTGGGATTCTGAATGTTTAATCTAATTCAGTAAAAATACTAATATTGTAATTATAGTGGAGCAAGAAATTTAGCAGTTAGAAATTTGCATAATCTCAAATGGATTAATTTGAAAATTGTTGCATTCAGGAAAACCTGAAGCCTAAACTCTTCAAGATATAAGTGAATTAAAAATGTACAAACTACAGTAATAGGGCAATATAGTTAAAAGTGTAAAAGTAAACAATGCAAGAGAATATATATTAAAAATAGAAAATTAAGGAATGCATATCATAAAAAATTTCATATATTTATAAAGTCATATTATACACATCATGATTATATATTTTAAAGCAATTTAGAAAGACAAGCAAAGAAAAAACATAAAACACTGAAACACATAATTGATGCTTGAATATTTTAATAATCATTGACATCATGTGATATCTACTACTCAGAAAAGATACACAAGAGTGAACAACACAAAAATGCGTATTTTAATCTGAAGGCTTGAGGTGAAGAAATAAAACTTATTTTCTCTTTCATTACTCATTATTTTCTATTCCAAGTAATATCCAAATATTTTGTCATCATATTCTTACCTTCTGTTTCTCACACATGCTTAAAGAGAAAATAATTGTATATAAAATTAATTTCTTACTAATTTACCTGTTTAATGGATTCATTTTCAGCAAATGAAGACAGAAGCTTACTTTTAATCACTCTTAATCACCTATCTTACGTTAGATGATGTTTAATAAAGTACATTAGTATGCATTTGGGCAGAATTTTATTGTACTATAGCTTACACATTGCTTTGTGTTTAATTCCTTACCCGTATAATGATCTGATAATCTTATTAGTAAAATAAAAACGCGAATAAACTATCTCTCCTCCCTTCCTTAAGTAATCACATCTCCTGAAGTATAAATTGTGACACTTGATTGTGTCACCAATTCTTGCTTTTTCATTATATTTTTAAAATAATTTTCTGGAGACACGGGGCTAAGGAATTACTACTAAAAATGAATAATTGTCATTTTTGTTGATATTTATGTCCGAAAACATACTTTATTTATTTATTTAGAGATGGAGTCTTGCACTGTAGGCTGGGCTGGAGTGCAGTGGCACGACCTTGACCCACTGGAACCTCCGCCTCCCAGGTTCAAGTGATTCTCCTGCCTCAGCCTCCCGAGTTGCTAGGATTACAGGTGCCCACCACCACGCCTGGCTAATTTTTTGTATTTTTAGTACAGACAGGGTTTCACTATGTTGTTCGGGCTGGTCTAGAACTCTTGACCTCCCAATCTGCTCACCTCAGCCTCCCAAAGTGCTGGAATTACAGGCGTGAGCCACCGCACCTGGCTGAAAATATGCTTTTTAAGTATTTTCAATAATTTATTTACTAATTATTGGTTATTAAGTCTAAGTGTTCTACTCCTGACCAAAACAAATGCAACAACAACAACAAAAATTTACAAAAATCTCCATTGTGCCTAACAACATGGTCCTCGAAGCAGTTAATGTGTACCTGGAGAGCCCGACAAGACTAGTAACTGAGTTTTGGTCAGAAAAAAAGAACATTCATATTTATTTAACATTAACCTTTATGCTTTACTACAATTTAATATGCAAGTTGATGAAATAGTTTTCACATAGAACATATATAAGATAATCTTTTTAAATAAGGAATATTCAAGAAATATTGAAGGAAATGTGGAAATTTTAAAATGCAGAGCCAAGTGCTTAAAAATTTGCCTTCATTTGTTTATTTTTCTTCATCATATTTCAGACAAATTTCAAGTCTATTTTTTTGGAAGGATATCTTTTTTGTTATAAAATATATTTGGCCCTAGAAATATGCTTAGACTTTGTATGGTATATATATTTTCAACCTTTGACTTTCCAAATTACTGTACAGTTTACTCATGGACAACGTGGTTTGAATAATGTGGGTCCCCTTACATGTAGATTTTTTCCAAGAAATATATTGCCAAAATATCTGAAGATTTGTTACAATTATAGAAAACTTGCAGATGAACCACATAGCCAAGAAATACCATAATACCATAAAAATTAAGAAAAGTTAGGTATGTCACAAATGCAATAAATATATATAGATCCTAGTCTATGTATGTGTTTATCACCTGTTTATGTTATCAGTAAGGAATCCTGTCAAATATTAGTAGTTAAGGTTATTAGTAGTAAAGTTTTGTAGGAGTCAAAAGTTATATACAAATTTTCAAAGGCACAGGGCATGGTGGGGGATGAAAGTCACTAACCCTTGTGTTGTTAAAGTGTCAAATGTGTTAATGCAAGTCCCTTTAATTGTTGTTTGCAGTATAGTCATTATTGAATTATCAAGATTAAACTTTTCTTTTGAACTGCATTTTTTGTCGGTTTTCATTTAACACTTTTTAAAAATGTGTTTGTTAAAACTTACTATTTTACGATTTTTTTTACCTTACTTTTCTATGATGTTACCTCCTTTTTCATTTACACTTTTATTAACTTAGTATTTTTAATATCCCTTTTTTTCTATTTGAATGTCATATTCACACATGAATCATACCTATCAGTTATTCCAGAAATTACAACATGAATTATTAAAGTACAAAAATCTAATGTAATTAGTTCTTTTACCTCTTTGAAAAACAACAGGGTACGTTAATAACTTTAACTCAATTTGCCTCTTAAAAATTTGAAGACATTAATTGTTATATATTCTTTTTATAGCTTTGGATTTTTATCTGGATTTTTTTTTCCTGCTTCCCTGGACTTCCTTCTTTATTTTTGGCGTTTGATTATTTTAAGCAATAGCTCTCCAAAGCGGACAATTATATATAATGTAGAGAATTTTAGAATTCATAGTAGTCTTGGACCATAATATTATTCCACATACACTGAAATTTTCTACTTTGTCAATATGACAGGAGCATACTTTCTTCTTTTTATTTTTAAAATTTAAGAGTCTTACAGCAATGTAGTTTTCATTTTCCCACTTTCACTGTTGTGGCTTATTATTGTGAGGCTTATACAATTATTATTTTATTTTAAGCAGTGAATTGTCATTTATAGAATCTATGTCTTAACCACTTCTGAGTCTTTTAATTTATGTACTTCAAGTTTCCACCTGTTATCATTTTCTCTAGGATTTCTCTAATGGGTCTAGAGTAGCTTATATTCGCCAGTGCATTAAGCCCTACATCTAAGTAAAGGCTTTTCTGACACTTTGAGTATTCAACAAGGTTGATCCACTCTGGCTGATAGATTTTCAATTTCTCACTAACCTGAGTAAGATCTATTAGTTGCTAAGGTTATAATTGCTGGCTAGTTGCTTTTCTTTTGTAGTTATATCTTGAGCAGATGTATGGAGTCTTACCCTGGGTACGAAAATCTTTATCTCTATATGAAGTCTGAAACTTTTTAAAAAAAATTTCCAACCTCTCGTTTATTCTCCCCTGACTGTTCCAGAAACATCAACATTCCCAAATTCCGTGACATGCTGTGTCAGACCAATAAGACTATCACAATCTTCTTTGTTTTTCTGTTGCTGTATTACATCTGGAAAGTGTCTCCAGGCAGAAATTCAAGGAGAATTTGTGTTTCAACTTTCGTTTCCTATCTCTTAGGGAACACAATACATTCTTTTTAAATGTCTGACTACAGTTTAATTAAATATTTTTTTCTACTTTTCTAGTTTGTATTTTGTTTGTTTGCTTTGCTAGAGGGCTAGTCTTGTACATATTACTTCATGATTGCTGGACAAGGACTCCTTTCACTTTTGTTTTGAGATGGAGTCTCCCTCTGTCTCCCAGGCTGGAGTGCAGCGGCATGATCTCAGCTCACTGCAACCTCTGCCTCCAGGGATGAAGTGATTCTCCTGCCTCAGCTTCCCAAGTAGATGGGATTACAGGTGCCCACCAACACACCCAGCTAATTTTTGTATTTTTAGTAGAGATGGGGTATCACCATGTTGGCAAGGCTGGTCTTGAACTCCTGACTTCAGGTGATTCACCCGCCTCAGCCTCCCAAAGTGCTGGGATTAGAGGCATAAGCCACTGCGCCCAACCCCTTTCACTTATTTTTCAGCAAATTTATGCTGTGATAACTGCTCCATTTTTGCTTTATTCTTATTCCTAATATAAGTCCTTATTATGAGTCCACTATCAGAGGCATTTTCCAGCACACTTTCTTTGACAGGCCCAGGGGTCCTAAATTTCATCCCAGGAGTGCAAGTCTAAGAAGTGTACTCCTTCACTCCCCTTGTAAGTTGGATTTCTAGGTATTTTATTCTCTTTGAAGCAATTGTGAATGGGAGTTCACTCATGATTTGGCTCTCTGTTTGTCTGTTATTGGTGTATAAGAATGCTTGTGATTTTTGCACATTGATTTTGTATCCTGAGACTTTGCTGAAGTAGCTTATCAGCTTAAGGAGATTTTGGGCTGAGACAACGGGGATTTCTAAATATACAATCATGTCATCTGCAAACAGGGACAATTTGACTTCCTCTCTTCCTAATTGAATACCCTTTATTTCTTTCTCCTGCCTGATTGCCCTAGCCAGAACCTCCAACACTACTGTTGAATAGAAGTGGTGAGAGAGGGCATCCCTGTCTTGTGCCAGTTTTCAAAGGGAATGATTCCAGTTTTTGCCCATTCAGTATGATATTGGCTGTGGGTTTGTCATAAATAGCTCTTATTATTTTGAGATATGTCCCATCAATACCTAATTTATTGGGAGTTTTTAGCATGAAGGGCTGTTGAATTTTGTCAAAGGCCTTTTCTGCATCTATTGAGATAATCATGTGGTTTTTGTCATTGGTTCTGTTTATATGCTGGATTACGTTTATTGATTTGTGTATGTTGAACCAGCCTTGCGTCCCAGGGATGAAGCCCACTTGATCATGGTGGATAAGCTTTTTGATGTGCTGCTGGATTCAGTTTGTCAGTATTTTATTGAGGATTTTTGCACTGATGTTCATCAGGGATATTGGTCTAAAATTCTCTTTTTTTGTTGTGTCTCTGCCAGGCTTTGGCATCAGGATACCACTGCTCAACCAAATAAAAGAAGACACAAACAAATGGAAGAACATTCCATGCTCATGGATAGGAAGAATCAATATTGTGAAAATGGCCATACTGCCCAAGGTAATTTATAGATTCAATGCCATCCCCATCAAGCTACCAATGACTTTCTTCACAGAATTGGAAAAAACTACTTTAAAGTTCATATGGAACCAAAAAAGAGCCCACATTGCCAAGTCAATCCTAAGCCAAAAGAACAAAGCTGGAGGCATCATGCTACCCGACTTTAAACTATACTACAAGGCTACAGTAACCAAAACAGCATGGTACTGGTACCAAAACAGAGATATAGACCAATGGAACAGAACAGAGCCTCAGAAATAATACTACACATCTACAACTTTCTGATCTTTGACAAACCTGACAACAACAAGCAATGGGGAAAGGATTCCCTATTTAATAAATGGCGCTGGGAAAACTGGCTGACCATATGTAGAAAGGTGAAACTGGATCCCTTCCTTACACCTTATACAAAAATTAATTCAAGATGGATTAAAGACTTAAATGTTAGACCTAAAACTATAAAAACCCTAGAAGAAAACCTAGGCAATACCATTCAGGACATAGGCATGGGCAAGGACTTCATGTCTAAAACACCAAAAGCAATGGCAACAAAAGCCAAAATTGACAAATGGGATCTAATTAAACTAAAGAGCTTCTGCACAGCAAAAGAAACTATCATCAGAGTGAACAGGCAACCTACAGAATGGGAGAAAATTTTTGCAATCTATTCATCTGACAAAGGGCTAATATCCAGAATCTACAAAGAACTCAAACAAATTTACAAGAAAAAACCAAACTACCCCATCAAAAAGTGGGTGAAGGATGTGAACAGACACTTCTAAAAAGAAGACATTTATGCAGCCAACAGACACATGAAAAAATGCTCATCATAACTGGCCATCAGAGAAATGCAAATCAAAACCACAATGAGATACCATTTCACACCAGTTAGAATGGTGATCATTAAAAAGTGAGGAAACTACAGGTGCTGGAGAGGATGTGGAGAAATAGGAACACTTTTACACTGTTGGTGGGAATGTAAATTACTTTAATCATTGTAGAAGACAGTGTGGCAATTCCTCAAGGATCTAGAACTAGAAATACCATTTTACCCAGCAATCCCATTACTGGGTATATACCCAAAGGATTATAAATCATGTTGCTATAAAAACACATGCACACATATGTTTATTGTGGCACTATTCACAATAGCAGAGACCTGGAACCAGCCCAAATGTCCATCAAAGATAGACTGGATTAAGAAAATATGGCACTTATACACCATGGAGTACTATGCAGCCATAAAAAAGATGAGTTCATGTCCTTTGTAGGGACATGGATGAAGCTGGAAATCATCTTTCTCAGCAAACTATCCCCCGGACAAAAAAACCAAACACCGCATGTTCTCACTCAGAGATGGGAATTGAACACTGAGAACACCTGGACACAGGAAGGGGAACATGACACACCAGGGCCTGTCGTAGAAGGGGGGAGGGGGGAGGGATAGCATTAGGAGATATACCTAATGTAAATGACGAGTTAATGGGTGCAGCACACCAACGTGGCTCATGTATACATATGTAACAAACCTGCACGTTGTGCACATGTACCCTAGAACTTAACGTATAATGAAAAAAAAAAGTGTACTCCTAGTTTCCCAAACTCTCTGCCATGTATCTTTGACAGGCAAACGACCACAGAGGAAATAAGCCACAAATATGGGCTCTACTTTCTAAACTTCCTTCTCCTTCTAACTAAGAAATTACTTATTATCTTGTTAAATAAGTTGTGTTTTCTACTTTTTTTAAAAAAAGTACAAACTTCCTCATTATTTTTAGTAAAAGGGTTGACCTAATTTGTGTGGCTGATTACGGTTAGCAAATATTTTCTGTATATTTCCTCATTAGGAATATGTGTGGACCTCCTCCCCCTAATAGTCATGTTACTCAAATTATCCTTAATATTTCCCATGTTTTTAATTTCTGGCTTACTGGATAATTTCTCAGATCTCTATGCATGTTTATTAATATTTTATATGGATGTATAATCCCTCATTTTTATTAATGTTTTTATTTGAGATATATTTAGAGTCACATGAAGCAAGAAATAATACAGAAAGTTCCCTTGTGATCTTTACCCAGTCTCCCCCAATAGTAACATCTTGCAAAAAGACAAAGATATTGACATTGATACAATAGAAATAAAGAACACAATAAGAATCCCTCATGTTATCTTTTATAACCAACCTACTTTCCTCTAACCTGAACCCCTGTCTAAATTTTTAATCTATTAATCTATTCTCTACCTCAACAACTTTGCCACTTCAAAGATATTACATAAATGAAATTCTAGAATAAAACCTTTTGTGAGTGGTGTTTGTTGCTTAGCATAATTCTGTGGAATGTTATGTGTTATCTGTCCCAGTGATTTTCCTTATTACTGCTGAGAACTCTTCCATGGGATTAATGTACTAAATATTGTCAAACCATTGACCTATTGAAGAGCCTCCAGGTTGTTTCCAGATGTGGCCTATTAATAATAAAGATACTGTATGCATTCATGTGTAGACTTTGTGTAAAAATGCATTTATTTCTCTCAGATGTATGCCAAGGAGTATAATGCTGGTTTGTACTGTATTTGCATGTTTAGTTTTTTAAAAAACTGCCAAAATATTTTCAGAGCATTTTTGCTATTTAACATTACCATTAGCAAGGTAGGAGTAATGTCATTTCTGCGTGTCCTTGTTAGCATTCGGTGTTGTCAATATTTTTTACTTCATCCATTCTGATGGGTGTAGGGCTATCTTCTGAGGTTTTAATTTGTATTGCTCTAGTGGCTAATAATGTTGAACATCTAATATGCTTACTTGCCATCTTTAGATCTTCTTCATTGAAATGTCTCATTATGGGTTTTTTTCCTATTTTCTAACTGTATTATTTGACTTTTGTGTTGAGATTTGAGAATTTTAAAATATATTTTAGACAGCAGTTCTTTGCGGGATGTGAATTAGGAAAATATTTATTTTTTCTAGTCTGCTGTTTGTCAGTTCCTTCTCTTAACAGCGTCTTTCACAAAGTGAAAGTTTTTCATTTTGATGAAGCCCAATTTATCAATGTATCCTTTTAAGGATCATGTTTTTGGTGTAAACTCTAAGCAATATTTGCCTATTTCTGAATCCTGAAAGTGTTTTCATCTTTTTCCTAAAGGTTTCATAGTTTCACTTTGTTGTATAAGTTCATGATAATTTTGAATTAATTTTTGTAAAATATATAAAATGTAGGTCAAGTTTTTAAAAATTTTGTTTTGTTTTATAATTTTGTCCTGCGGATGTCCAATTACTCTGCCACCACTCATTAAAAACTCTATCTTTATGCACTAAATTGCTTTTGTTTATTTATCATAATTGGTTGGGCACATTTGCGTGGGTCTATTTATGGGATCTCTACTATGTTTCGTTGATCTATGTGTCTATTCCTCTAATTATACCATACATTCTTAGTCTTTTGCTGAATAGTAAGTCTTGAAATTGAGTATTGTGACTCCTTCCCATTATCCTTATTTTTAAAAATTATTTAGGCTAGTCTACTTTTGCTTGTCTTACTATACAAATTTTTGAATAATCATATCAATATCTAATGTAAATCTTGCTGGGATGTTGATTGTGATTGTGTTAAACTCATATACAACTTTGGGAAATTGCCATCTTTATTTTATGTTAAATCTTTCAATCTGTGAGGCCGTATGTCACTCCATTGATTAAATATTTTCTAATATTTTTCATTACTGTTGTGTATTTTTCATGCAAAAGTCCTGCATGGTTTGGTTAAATGTATAGCTAAGCATTTTATTATATTTTTAGTGATTGTTAATTTTATTTTTTTAATTTTAACATGTGTTCATTTTAGTATATATAAACACAATAAATGTTTGTATGCTTATCACTGAGATTTATCAAGACAGTAAGTGATATAATAAAATGTTTTGTTAGTAACAAAACCTAGTCATGCCACCATTAGTGTCTTATAAGTTTTTTTAAAAAGCAATGTATTTTCCTTCTACAATATTTCCTGTTGTTTTCTATTTTTCACTGTCAATATATTTATTTTTACATTAATAACATATTATTTGCTGATCAAAGAGCCAATGCCATTTACTTTTATTAAGATCCTTAGTATTTTAATATATTTTGTTCTCAAGTATCCACTGACTGCTCCATACTGTCCTCTCTTTCAAAATTGCATAGAAATTATATGGAAATAAATAAAATTACAGAGTTAAAAGTGTAGTCTATTAATCCAACCACTTAGCCAGATGTCCATTCATCATTGTATTTATTTATTTATTTCGCTAGTTAACAGGTGTATCAAGCACGTATAATGTGCCCATCATGGTCCAGGTGCCGAGAATACAATGAAAACAACATAGGCAGAAATTCTTGCACCCTGGGAAGTATATACTTTTCATCTTGTCTATGAAGCATAAACTTTAATTTCTACTACATAAAAGGTATTCCTAAAGTTCCATCAAAAGATTTATTTAATTTTCTAACCTACCATGAAGTTATATTTTAATTTTAACTTAAATTTCTCTTCATTTTAATTACTTAATTTCTCTATTGTGATATCTCAGTGTGAGAAAACAAGAGTAAATTACAGATTGACCGAGAGCACATTGGCAATTCGTGTTTTTAAGAGACAATTTACCAAATGGATAATAGTAGACTGAAACATTCAAAATAATTTCATGTTATTTTCCTAGTAAAATTATCCACTTCATTTTTTACTTGAAGTAATGAAGATAAACAACACTTCATTTTTTAAGAGAAATGGTTATTTACCTGAGTGATAGTTTTTGCAGTGAAATTGAATTAGCATGCCTTTGTTATGTCTCAAGAAAGAAGTTTGAAAAATTGAATACTTTTTCGGAAAACTTTGGGTACTCAAAGGCATTTCAAAAGATGGGGAAGGAGAATTCTAATAACTAGGTACACACAGAGAAGACAATAGAAATATTAACAGATCAATATAGACTGAAATATGGTTCATAATTAATAATATCAAAATCTGTTTAATATTAGACTGTTTCCATTTTCATTCAGATTCCATTCATAAAGCATCTCTTTAGAAAAACTGTCATTATTTTATCTCCACCCTACATGAAAGTGTGGACTGACAGTGTATAAAAACCTAAAAATGAAAGTCAAAACAATAAAGATATTAGAAGAAAATATGGTGAAATGTCCAATTGGGCATGAAAGTAGTTTCATTTAGTATTTAAGTTCCAATTCTTTAATGTTAAATTAAAAATTGAGATTAAAATCTTCTGCATATTGATGGAATTTAGTGCAGAGGTGTTTTTAAATCTATGAATGATGAATGATTTCAGATCTCCTTGGCATAAAATATGTTTTCCTTTAGCAAAATAATAATATACACAAAGTGCATGATCAGTGGGTGTTTGCTTTCGTATCATTTCCTTCATTACTATTTTGCAAGAAAAATAAAATACATAGGTCCTGAAACCTGCTGAGAAGCTTGTTTTGTCCTGAATATATAACAGTATATTTAGTGCAGTATGGCTTCACTATTATTAATAGTACTGTAGAGTGTGTAAGACTCATAGTATCTTCTTAATTCCTTAACTTACTACCAGGTAGTGCCTTAGGCCACCTGGAGATAAAACTCCCCATGGTGTGATACTACAAAATTTACTATGAACCATCATATTTTAGGAAATACATTACAAAGTTCCAAATGCTTGAGATTAAAATGATAAGATGGGAAATCAAAGATAACAAAGGAAATTGTTAGATGCCTTTAGCTGATCTAACAATAATGAACACAATACAACAAAATACTATCAGATAGGATTGAAAATCAGCAGAAGTGATAAATGATGGAGGAAAACTTAGATGAAACTGAGAATTGTGTCTAGGGTAAAATGCTTGCTATTCAGACCAACCAAGTGTGCTGATTAAAATTCTGATAAGTTGGGCATGGTGGCATGCACCTGTAGTTAAAGCTACTTGAGAGGCTGAGGCAGGAGGATCACTTTTACCCAAGAGTTTGAGGCTGCAGTGAGCCATAATCATACCACTGTACTCCAGCCTGAGCAATGGAGCAAGATCCCTTTCTGAAAAATAAAATAACAGAAATTATGGGAGCAATTTGGTCCTGCAGTGTTAAAGATAGAGGTAAAAAAAAAAAAAAGCTAGCATGAATAGTTAAATGATTCAGCATTTCCATTAGTTTCCTATTGCTGCTGTAACAAATTACCACAAATGTAATGGTTTAAAATAACAGAAATCTATTGACTAACGGTTCTGAAAGTCAGAAGTTTAAAATGGATTTGACGTGTCCAAAAACAAAGTGTTAGCAGGACTGCATTTTCTTTGGAGGGCTGTAAGGAAAAATCAATTTCCCTGACTTTTCAGCTTCTAGAGTTACAGCTGTTACATTCCTAGGCTCATGGCACCTTTCTTCATCTTCAAAGATAGCAGCATAGCATCCTCAAATCTCTCTCTTTTTCTATCCCTCTGTTTCTGTGGTACCCTCGCTTTCTCTCTTCTGTGGTCAAATTTCGTTCTGTTTTCCTTTTACAAGGACACATATGATTACATTTAGAGCCCACTGGGATAACACAGGATAGTCTCCTCAACTCGAAAGAATTTAATCACATATGCAAAATTTCCTATGCCATATAAACACAAATTTACAGGTTCTGGGGATTAGGATCCAGATATTTTGGGGAGCTATTATTCAGCCTATCACAATTCCAAGACAAAATCATTTATTTAAGAGAAAAACAGATTCTTGTGTTGAAACTAAGGATAACATTTCTGTTATCCCACACAATGAACACATGATAAAAATATAAGATCTTTAACTTGGAAAGTATCCACAAAGTAAAAGCCAAAAAATTTAATTAACCTCTTTTATAAAGTTTACCTTGTGATACAATGATTGTGGAATGTCAAAGAACAATGTAGGTTTTAAAAAATCATTTTAAAGGTTTCTGTCCGTGCATATATATATATATATATATATATATATATATATATATTAGTTTGGCTTAAGTAAGAGAAAGTTTGGTAAGGATTCTTCCAAAACATAAATTTAATAAATTAAGTTAATAATTAAGTTGGAGAAGAACTAAAGGTGTTCTTTCTAAGGTGATGGCCACATGCTTTTAACATTGGAATGAATGTTGAGCTAAGTATTATTTAATGATACTTAGTTTTATTATAAACATAATTGACATTCTCACTCAGGAATGAAAGGAACATGAGCATATTTATTATAACACTGCATAAACAGAATATAGTTTCCAAATTTCCAAATCCTAAAAATATGAGAACTATTTACTTATTGTTCCGTTTTCATTTTAAGTGGAATATTTTGACTTTGTATAAGTCATATTCTCCTGTGCTTGATATGTAACCATGTCTTGGAAGCAACATACTCTAAGGTTAAGGTATTTTCCTAAGGAAACATTTAGGATAACAATATAATAGACCCACAATTTCAGACACTTTATTGAGATATATTTTCCATATATGCATGTATGTTTTGTGCGTGTCTATCTATAGATGATATTAATATTTTCATTTTTGCTTCTCTTCAATAAAATTACAACCCCAAATTTTACATGACACAACATAGGTGAGTTTGATTCAAGAAAGATTATGTAGAACACCAGTCATTAAATCAATATTTAAGCAAAATTGCCTCTCTGTGTCTTGCATGAAAGGATTGACAAGTGGGAATAAAATTGTATGGCTTCATGTCTTTGGTTGTAATTGTTCTAACAACTTGTTACAAAAGTGAAAATAATAGATGAAGATCCCATTATTTTTGTAACTTATATTCTACTGAGGCAAAGGAAAATAAGCAAAGTAAATTACATACATTAGCAAAATAATTGCTGTGAAAGAGAGTGGAGTAAAGAATGAGAAAAGGGATCAGAAATATAACTACTGTGTTGAAACTTTAAACAGTTTGGAGAGGGTAGACTTCATTGAGAAGGTGATATTTGAATAAAATTGCAGATGTCATTAAATATCTGAAGGAAGAGTATTCCAGAGAATAGCCAAGGCAAAGACAGGATCTTGTTAGTTGTATCTGAGAAACAGCAAGGAGGTCAATGTAGCTGGAGCTAAAAGAGAATTGTAGGAGATGGTTTATGTTATGTCTTAGTCGTGTGAGCTGCTTTACAAAAGTACCATAGACTGGGAGGCTTAAGCAACAGAAATTTATTGTTCACATTTCTGAAAGCTGAAATCAGTGTGCCAGCATGGTCAAATTCTAGTAAAGACCCTTTTCCAGGTTGCAGAATGCTGACATCTCATCTATGGCCTTACCACCCTAATGTGCCTGATCTTGTCTGATCTCAGAAGCTAAGCAGGGTTGGGTCTGGTTAGTACGTGGATGGGAGAATGACTGCAGGTCATTGTGTTCTCACGATAGTGCAAAGAAAGTGAGAGAGCTCTTTGTGGTCCTTTGTGTAAGGGCACAAATCCCATTCATGAGGGCTCCAAACTCATGACCTAATTACTTCACAAAGCCCCAGATATACCATCATATTGGAGAATGGGATTTCAACATGTTAATTTAGGATGCATGGAAACATTCGGTCCATTGAAAAACATAAGTTTTAAGATATACTTATATCATTTTCAGTTTTCCTTATGGAGGATATTATTTTTGGACATATAGGCTATTTGGGCTTTTTGTTTGTTTGTTTGTATTGTTTTGTTTTTTAGATGGGATCTCTCTCTGTTGCCCAGGCTGGAGTGCAGTTGCACAATTTTGGCTCACTGCAACCTCCACCTCCTGGGTTCAAGCAGTTCTTCTTCTGGAGCCTCCCAAGTAGCTGGGATTACAGGCATGTGCTGCCATACCCAGCTAATTTTTGTATTTTTTAAGTAGAGATGGTGTTTCACCATCTTGGCCAGGCTGGTCTCGAACTCCTGACCTCAGGTGATCTGCCTGCCTCGGCCTCTCAAAGTGCTAGGATTACAGGCTTGAGCCACAGCACCCAGCCCACTATTCAGTCTTAAATACTTTTTTTTTTTTTTTGCTTCTCTGTTCTGTTACTTTAAGTTTCTAGAAAAAAAAGAGTATCATAACATTTTTTTGTATCCTCAACAGGTAGCATAGAGATGGTTGAAAAATACACCTCAATGCATAAGGGTTGCCAAATGGAATAAATGAAAATACAAAACTTACCAGTAAGAACTCAAGAAAAGTATTATCTTTCAATTTGTTTTTTACCAACAGTTTAGCAAGAGTAATCATGTTTCTACATTCTAAATTTAAGCAGAGTCCACTGTTCATTTTCCTCATTGGGATAAAATTACTACAAACTTGACATTACTTAAATGTATTTAATTTATTACATACCTTCCTGAAAAGGAAGGTACACTTGGCTGGTTTCCTGAGAGTTATTCATAGTAATTATATTTTAATATCAAAGTAGTTTCTTTTATGGTTCACCAAGTTAAGAGCCAAGTTCAGTAACTCATAGGTAAATACAATCCCTGTCTTAAGTTTATTATTTTGAAGTTCTTGTAGATAAAATATTTCTACTTATATACCCACCTAGTATCATTTCTATAATATTTGTTAATAGTAACCTTTTTTCATAAAATATAGTATAACAAATAATAAATTAGTTATTCATATATATTCAACATTGAAGAACAGTTGGTTTTCACAAATTCTAGTTAGAGTAACTTTCTACTCATGAATGCTGTAAAATATTTCATTTCACAATTGCAACAAATTTAACCTTTTCTTTTACTTTATCTGCAAACATACCCGAAGCTGAAATTGCATTCAATATGCATTTTAGGTAGAATGTGTGATAAAAAGAACATATAATTTAAACCTAGAAATAGTTGGATTCAAATGTCTGCTGCACTACTAATTTCTATTTGAAATGGGAATTTGTATATGTGTGTGTTTATTTTCACAATGTAAAATAAGAATCATGATAATCAACATATTGGAAAGTTTTGTAGGTTAGCATGACAAAATTGTTTATATAGCACATTTTAAACTAATATTACTGCATTTTCTAACTACATTTCTATGAAGTTTTCAGTCTGGAAGCTAGAAGAACTTTAATATCCTAATATATACTTAGTGATACACTATTTCTATATTCTTAAATTATTTTAAATAATTGAATACCCTTTAACAATCTACCCAGTTATTAGAATAGTTTGTTACTTTGTTTTCTTATTTTGTATCTTAACAAATTATATAGCATGTTTACAAATAATGCTACCCACATAGGTGGTGATTCATTAGTTAGACAAATAGAAACGAAAATCATAACATTTAACAAAGGTCTTACATATTTGAAAGTCTTGGGCTCCTGGGCTTTTTGGGAGACAAGGTCTTGCAAATATAAAACTAGAAAAAATTAAAATGAAGAAAACACTCACGTTCTTAGGTGATATATTTAACTTACTGGTAATTTGCTTTATTTATTTTTGTGTGAAGGGGGATGAGTAGGACATTTGTAAAGTAGGGAATTTTTGGCAGTAATTTCTGACTTTCTAAGCAGTAGATATATTGGATTATTTTGTGTGAGAGCTCATACATCATGAAAACATCTATGGTTCATATAAAACATTATTTAAATTTTCATGATAGAATATATTTTAATAGGACAGTTATTTTGCTCACTTTGAAAGTGATAATAAGCTCCTTATGTTATTTTTAACTCTTACCTTTTGTTTCTGCAATAAATGTTGAAAAGATCTTTACATATAATACTATCTTGGTAATATAAATACAAATGTGTCATAATGTTCTAAAATGGTACTTTGAAGAAACAATTCAATCAATGTGATACATTATTTTAATGGAATGAAAAAAATCTGTATGATCATTTTAATTGAAGTTGAAATATCATTTGATAAAATTTAACACCCCTTAATAATAGAAAAACAAACAAAAACAAAACAGAAGCAAAAACAAACCCTGTCAAAAAAATGGGTAAGGCTGAGAGCAGTGGCTCACACCTTTAATACATCACTTTGGGAAGCTGAGGCAAGTGGATTACTTGTGTCCAGGAGTTTGAGATCAGCCTGGTTCTAATGGTAAAACTGCATCTCTATAAAAAATAAATAAATAAATAAATAGGTGTTTGTGGTGGTGCGTGCCTAGTCCCAGCTCCACGAGGGGCTGAGTAGGGAATATCACTTGAGTCTGGAAGGGTTGAGGCTGTAGTGATCTGAGATCGTGCCACTGCACTCCAGCCTGAGTGACAATGTGAGACCCTGTCTCATAAGTGGCCAAAACTAACAAGCCAAACAAATTGGGTACAAAAGGACCATACCTCAACACAATGAAAACTATTTATGACAAGCCCACAGCTAGTATCATTTTGAATTGGTAAAACCAAAAGTCTTTCCTCTAAGATCTGTAACAAGACAAAGATGTCCACTTTCACCACTCCTACTCAACACAGTACTGGAATTCCTAGCTAGAGCAATCAGAAAAGAGAAATAAATATAGGGCATCCAAACTGGAAAGAAATAAGTCAAATTATTCTTGTTTGCAGATGATCTTATATTTGTAAAACCCTAAAGACTCCACCATAAAACTATTAGAACTGAAAAAGAAATTCAGTAAAGTTGCAGGACACGAAGTCAACATAAAAAAATCAGTAGAATTTCTATATACCAACAGCAACCAATTTGGAAAAAAAAAAATCGAGAAAATACTACTACTTACAATAGCTAGAAATAAAATACCTAGGAATTAACTTTAACCAAATAAGTGAAAGATTTCACAATAAAAACTACAAAATAGTGATGCAAGAAATTGAAGAGGACACAAAAAAATGGAAAGATATTCCATGTTGGAAGAATCAATATTGTTAAAATGCCCATACTACTCAAAGTAATCCACAGATTCAATGCAATCCTTATAGCAAAAACAACTCTTTTTTTTTTTTTTTTTTTCTTTTTGAAATGGAGTCTGGCACCATTGCTGGGGCTGCAGTGCAATGGCGTGATCTCGGCTCACTGAAACCTCCACCTCCCGGGTTCACAGGATTCTCCTCCCTCAGTCTCCTGTGTAGCTGGGATTACAGGCGCACACCACCACCCCAGCTAATTTTTTGTATTTTTAGTAGAGACGGGGTTTCACTCTGTTGGCCAGACTTGTCTTGAACTCCTGACCTTGTGATCTGCCCGCCTCGGACTCGCAAAGTTATGGGATTACAGGCATGAGCCACTGTGCCCTGCCCCAGCAAAAACAATTTTAAAATTTATATAGAACCCCCAAAGACCCAGAATAGCCAAAGCCATCTTGAGCAAAACGAACAAATCTGTGGGAATCACACTAGTTGACTTCAAATTATGCTACAGAGCTAAGTAACCGAACATCATAGTACTGCCATAAAAACAGAAACATAGACCAATAGAACAGAATAGAGAACCCATAAACAAATATATTTATCTACAGTAAACTCATTTTCAACAAAGGTGCCAATAACATACATTGGGGAGAGTACAGTCCTTTCAATAAATAGTGCTGGGCAAAGAGGTTATTCATATGCAGAAGAATAAAATTATACCCCATCTCTCACCATTTAATCTATTTTGATTTTATTTTATTAAAAAATCCATTTTGATTTTTATTAAAAAATTATTAAAGTTTTTAAATAAAAAATCAAAATCAAAATGGATTTGAGACTTAAATCCAAGACCTAAAACTATGAAACTACTAAAACAAAACAGTAGGGAAACTCTCCAGGACATTGGTCTGGGCAAAGGTGACAAAGCAAAAATGGACAAATCAAGTTAAAAAGCTTCTACATCACAAAGAAAACATTAAACAAATTGAAGAGACAACCCACAGAATGGAAGAAAATATTTGCAAACTATATATCTGACCAAAAGTTTAATAAGTAGAATACATAAGGAGCTCAAACAACTCAACAGGAAAAAAAAATCTAATAAGCCAATTTAAAAATGGGCAAAAGATCTGAATACAGATTTCTCCAAAGAAGACTTATAAATGCCAAGCAGGTATATGAAAAGGGTGTTTAACATCATCAGTTATCAAAGAAATGCAAATCAAAACTACAATGAGATATGAACTCACCTTAGTTAAAATAGCTTTTATTCAAAAGACAGACAATTATGAATGCTTGCAAGAATGTGGAGAAAGAGGAACTAATGTGTGGGTGGGAATGTAAATTAGTACAATAACTATGAAGAACACTATTGAGGTTCCTCAAGAAACTAAAAGTTGAACTCCCATGTGATCCAGAAATCCCAATTTAGTTAGATATCTAAAAGAAAGGAAATCAGTATTCCTAAGATATATCTGCATTCCTATGTTTGTTGCAGCACTGTTTACAATAGCTAAGATTTGGAAGCAACCTAAGTGTTCATCAATAGATGAAATCAATGGGTTTACAATGCGTAAAAATATAAAAGAATATTTTATATTTATAACAAATGTTTATCTTGGTAAATCCAAAATTTTCAAATATAAATGAAATAGAATAATTTACATATACAATAGGATTCAAATGCAATATTGTAAATTAAACATTTCCAATATTTTGAATTACGGTAATCATATGTAGAAATTACATAAATTTTCTATGTAGATTCTAGTTGCGTCTAACAAAAATAAGCTCATACTATAGAATCACAATGCAATATGTTTTTAAAATTATTACATAATTTGTAACAAAAAATTCAAATTTATATATGTATGTGTATATATATTTAATATATAATTTCTATATGTATATTATATGTAAGTTACATCTATATGATTTATGTATTTATAGCATGCACTGTCTTCTAGTGGTTTAAATGAACTCAAGTTTTATTAATATATATTTTGTGTTAGAATGTGAACTTCACAGATTTAGTTTTGCACATTTTACATTGAACACTACTATTAAAAATATTAAAAATATGTTTGTAGCCTGCAATTACTAGAAAACTCTATTTTAGATGCAAGCAGAAATGAAACAACAGGCTTCTAGGGGGATTTTCTTAATAATGCTGCATGCTTCTAATATCATATCCTAAAGCCAGGAAAAGCATTATGTTCTCTTTATATATTGTAAAAATGAAAAACTTTCCAATCTTTAGATTCACACGTGGCTCTCAAAATCCCAAACAAATTCTTTATTATGAAGCATTAAATTCAGATACAAGCATTTTTGTAGGGATTCTTGGAAGAAAGATTTTTTTTTCATAATTGAAAATTATCAAGTGTTTTCAACTTACTTTACCATCTGTCCTTCTGGTTTTGACCTACTCTGTTGGTCATTTGGGCTCTGTTGAGAATCTTCCAGAAGGCATCATCATCCTACCAGATGGGGTTCAGCTTGAAAATCCCAATTGCAGCTGTGTTCAAACAGACCATGGCAGACACTGTTGACAAGTCCCCTCTTTTACAAATTTCATGGCATTCTGATGACTCTGACTGCAGCTGCTCTTTGGCTTATACTTTCAAGAAAGATATGTCTCACATCTTTATAACATAATATTATTGTTATAGTCTTCTACATACTATCAAACAGGCATTTTCATTTCTACACTGATGGCTTTCAAAGTTTTTGTTTTCTCAGCATGTGCATCTTATTCATTTTATAATATTTTATAGTTGTCATTTAACAAAACTCACCAAAGAAAATTACGTTTTCATTTCTATGTGTAATTCAAAGCTGAGAGTATGAATCTCAGTTCAAAATTCTCATTTGGTTACATATATTTGATTAATTTTTAAAGATGGAATTTCTCTGGTTTGAAAAATTGATGCCAAAAACTAAAGTATACAATTTCATAATCACATAATTGTGATAATAGACACATTTTAATGGAATGTTTTATAGTTATCTAGAACTACATTAAGCATATAGTTAGGCTATAGTTGTCACATTATTTCTAACTTAGTTACAAAAACAAGATAACAATGAAACAAAGGAAAATAACATGAAGAAGCATATGCTATGTCATAAATTATGTGATATAATGAGTGAAGTAACAATGCTGAGAAAGTTTGATGATGTAAATTCTAAAAAATTATTTCATATATGTATTTTATTGAATCCCATCATATCTGCTCCATTATATTATTTGAGGTTTAACTGTTGTCTTTCTTGGAGATTTTCATATTCTTAGGATGGGACATTTTATTTTCATCATCATAAATATTGCAAATGATCTGGTAAGAGCTGAATGACAATCCTGCAGAAGACAATGGCTGAATGTAGCTGTGGAAATCAGTATCAAAGACAAGAAAAGGAATAGGAGTAAGGAGAGAGCCCCAAATCTTAAAACATAAAGTAAGCATAGATTGATTTCAAATGTGAAAACAGGGATTAGACACAAATGTAGATAGGGAAGTTACATTCACAAAAGTTGTAATATATCCAAGATAGAGTAAGAATTAGAACACATCAAAAAAGACAAAATATGACATATGCAACAAAGAAGGAAGACTGTGGGATGAACCTGTATTATATCTTACCCTGCTTTACTTCTTACCAGCACTTAGAATGTCAACCACCTTCCTGAATATCTGCTTGCCTATTTCCACATGAAATTATAATATTTTAAAATAGGTTTGTTGTGAAAATTAAATGATAGTTAATATAATGAGCAAGAAAAAAACTAAATATATGGAAACACTACAATGCATATTAGTTAAAATTGTTTAAGTAAATTGGAGATTTCAGTAGGATGCAAGACTCTTCTATGAAAATAATCAAGTTAAATAAAGAAAAATAAAAAGTCCTTCTATCTGTGCATCCATGAAGAAAGCACTGAATTAGCCAGTGCATGGCCCATGATAGTAACTTAATATTTGTTAAATAATAGTTGAACAAATGAATAGTGGGGCCGAATTGCCATAAAAATCTTTGTAAAAATAGAGCACTATCCTGCTTCAGATCCCTCCAGGTTATCTGGGAATATTGAGGATATTGTGGAAGAATGTTTTGTTTTGGATTATTGAGATATATAGATACACCTTGCATTACTGAATGAAAGGCACAGTAACCCAAAATCTTCAGCACCATAACCCATCTCACTGAACTATTTATGAGTTCGCATGTTGTGAGTGGCCTCCCACCTCTTTATACCCAAACATTTTGGATTTCTCCTTAAATTTTCAGAGTTGGATGAGGGATGTTGTGTGAAATGTGGTATCTATGTATGTTGGTCCATTTTAGCCACTTGATTCCAAAAACAAAAGAGCATGGATGTTGCATTGCATGTTATGGACAAATGTTAATTATTTCCAAGGCTTGGAATGGCCCTTACAAGTAGCATTCCCATTTCCAGCTTGGTAGAAGGTGTAGATTTTTAAAGGAGAGAGAGATATGGACATCAGATCTTACTTGGAGGATCTCTACAGGATCTACACACTATCAGTGTATTTTGAAAATATTCTGTGTATTTTCATATTAAGTATTTCATTGAAGCACTCTAAATTACAAATGTTCAAATGCTGTCTATGTCCTATGTGGTGCTTTTGTAGCTTTTTTTTCTTAACATACAATGTGAGAACTAAAATAAACTTGTCGTTTCTTTCTACTTTTCCTATAGACCATGTATGTGTCCCTCACAGACGGATCTGAGATCAACTCCTCCATTTGTTGCCTCTTGCTGGAAGGCAGCCCTTTTTTGAGTGGGGCCTTTTCAAGACATTTCCAACTTGAGTACTTTGCAGAAGACCCCAATAATCCTCATGAAACGGACCCTTGCCCCATGTTGGTCATCCCATATTGATCCTCCCACCTCTGTTTTTACAGGGAGCTGAAGCTCTTCTGGCACCTTTCTTTAAAATATACTGGTCACTTAATGTTCTCTATTTAATCGACCTCTTAAATAACCTACAACTATATAAACGTCTCTCCATTCCAGATGTAATGGGTTGAATCCAGCCTTTCCCAAAAGATTTGTTGACATCCTAATGCCCTGTACCTGTAAATGTGATGTTATTTGAAAATAGAATATTCACAGATATAATCAAGTTAAGATGAGGTCATTAGGGTGAACCCTCATCCAATATTACTGGTATTCTAATAAGAAGACAAAAGACATAGACTCATTTGGGCATGGGACTAATTCTGCCCTAGAGCCTTCAGAGACAGCATGACATGACTGTCAACACCTTGATCTCAGGCTTCTTCCCTCCATAGTGGGGAAAGACTAATCTCTGTTGTTTTAACCCATCCACTTTGTGGTACCTTGTTACAATTTTTCTAGTAAACGAATACATGTACCAACTTCTTCTTGTCTCTTTCTGGGACACTAGTCCCCTTGCAGATAGTTCACTATATCTATTCGGGCTCCCATATTAGACACACTCCATTCTCTAGACCAGCACTATTCAGTAGAACCTTCTGCAATGAGGAAAACGCTTTAAATCTATGCTATCTAATATGATAGCCAATATCTACATATGGCTATTAACCACTAGAAAATGGACCAGTGCAGCTTTATTGGCCAGCACAGTGGCTACAGCATTAGAAAGCACAGTTCTAGACACTGTAATCATTTCAACCAAATCTGATCATCTCTGCTTATGCTATGCATAGATATCTGCTTAGGCTATGCATAAAGGACAAAAGGTATATTGACCCTCCAAGCATTTCTAACAGATGTCCCTCTTTGCCAGGTGTTAATCCACCTCTCTGTCGTCCTTCTACCAGATTTTAAGTACACAATGCTCCATTCCATCTTCAGCTCTTTACCCATCCATACTTATGTTGACAATCTCTCTTCCCTACATGACTTTGCCCCTCTTTATCCTTTAGATATCAGTTTATTGTCACTACTCTGATATCTCAAACTAAACCATATCCATTCATAATATGCTGTCATCTACTACCCTCTTTTATTGTACTTATCAAAGCTAGTTTATCTTTGGTGTAACTGCATTTTTAATGCTTCCCTCAATAAATATAATGCCACATTATCCAAAAAAAATTTCTGTTCTTTGTCCACCATAAAAATGAAACATGCCTGTCATATGGTAGGCATATTAATTATTGGTTGGGAAAATTAGTGAAGTCATGTTGACATGACATGTAATTAATAATAATTAATATTATTACATTGAACAAGTAATTATCCAACTTTTAAAATCTAGAAAGACATGGTGCTCAGGTTTAAAATGGAATCTAGCTAATTCATCCACTACTGATTGTCACTACAAAAATCTATGCAGATACGGAGAAAGGCACACATCTCAATAGCATTGGAGGCTAAAACACATAAGCAATTAATACCAAAATCTGGGAAGAATTGCCACTAATTAAAAAGCAGATGGAATGGGATTGAGATAAACCCAAACTAGGCATTTGCTTTTGGCATACCCTGGCTTTACTTTACAAAAGACAGACCATATTAAATAGGTATGAAGGTACTTCATGCCTCTTCAACCATCTGTCCACTGACTCTAATATCTGGTGTATTTCTAGGTAGAAAACCTGACCTATTTCATTATTCTGCGATGTAGATAACTGCTTTCTCTTCACTTCAAATGTTATACTTGATATTGGATAATCAAAATGTTGCTTTAAATAAAATATAATAACTTCATTTAATCAGTTAATTGAAAAACTGATGATAACATTCAGCATTATGGAAATTTGTAGCAATAAACAGTAATTTTGCGGGCATGAAAATATTTTGAGAGAAAGTTACTATATGTGGCCTGTGATGTAGGGATTACAGACGAATAGTAATGGAAACAGTAGTAAAAGTTATGGGTCAATATTTTCTATATGTTCTGCCTATGAAGAGTAAAAAAAGATTCATGAAGTGAGGATAGAAACAAGACACAAGTGGATAGAACAGTGGGTGAAAACTGCTATAAAATGGACATTAGACCAGGAACTACTTACATTTACTGTCAAGATGAAAATATGATTTAAATAATATAGCAGGCATTGAGCTTCTCCATATTCATATTCTCATATTGTTTGTTACCTGGACTTAAGTGACCAGGTAACAAACAATATGAATTTCATGAGACAAAGAGCTTACTATACATTTCATTTCCCCCATGAACCTTTTGTCTTGAACATATTCATCAATTTTGGCAACCCTGGCCTTATTTAATTGTCTTATATTACATGCTCTATTATTCAAAATAAACTGTGATATATAGTAAGTACTTGGACACATGTTATGAATTCACAAAATTGGCAGTAATGATAAAAGAAAGTTGATTAGAAAAAAACAAGTAGTACGTAAAAGGGAAGGGTAAATGAGTCTGAAAGAATCAGAAGACGCAGATACTTCCAAAAGTCATTGGACACTGGAGACTGTCATAGTCAAATAGTACAGAAGTATTTTATCTCTGTGAAAATGCAGTATGTTGAGAAAGAGAGATGACTGAAGGGAAGAAAGCTTGTGAGTGATCTGAGGCACAGCAGAAGCTGGTAGAAACAGCATTATACTTTATTATACTTTATATTAAAAAAAAAGAAACAGCAGAACTGAGAAAACTAGTCTTTAGATTGAAAAGAACTGATTTTGTGGAAAAAAATCAAGTGAATGCTATGGAAAGCAGATTGGAATAGTATTTTTAGAACAGACAGGAATAGTACAAAGGGAAAATTATGATGAGAAAGAAAATTATAGACAAGAACAGGAAACAGGAGCCAGTATGTAGAATATTATTATTCAGATGGGAAAACTCAGAAATAAACAACAACAACAACAAATCAAAACATTCACAATATATGTGGTATGAATCTTTTTCATGTGTAATGAAAACATTGTATGCCGATTACTAGGTTGTAATTAGATAACCATAATCCAAGCAACTATAATAAAAGGCAAATAAACTAGGCACAACCTAGGAATATGACTCAGATTATAACCATAAAGTAAAAAAATACAAAAATTGAAAATCAGATAAAGTTGCATCCAGAGAGATGAAAAAATTTCTAATTTCAGATTACACTGCGACACCAAATGCTACTAAAGTGGAATTTTGAGGGAAAAATTTTACAGTTTCAAGGGCTAATTTTGCGATTCCCCAATTTCTTATCTTATTCAGTTATAAGAATATTAAAATATATTTTAATGAAAATATCTTCAGATGTAAGACCTCCTGAATGTATATGTTATAAACTCCAGAGTGTCCATTACAATAGTACAACATGAAAACTAAACGTCTACTTTTGAAAATATCCTATTTTCAAATCATCTTCTCTGTTTTTTTCTTTTCTTTGTTGTTATTTCTTTGCTTTCTCTTTTCTGTCTGTTCTTGGAAAGAAAACTAAAATAAACACTTTAAATTTGATGAAATATTATATAATTTGAACGCTGATTGTAAACTTTCTAAAATTATTTGGTGAGTTTTCCATTTATACTGTGCTCTAATTCAGTTTAAATTCCAATCAATGATCATAAAATTTGGCAAAACTACAAGCTGTCCTTATAATCATTACATGTAATACACAAACTTACATGATAAAGTTAACAAGAGAATGCCATAATTTTAGTTTCAGTAAATCATGTTTTAAAAAAGAATAAGAAGAAAGACTCAAAAAGAGGTAAAATTTTGCATATACTCATATATTTACCATTTCTGATGCTTGCTTTTCTTTTCTGCTATCGGAAAAGAAAGTGTCTTGGCAACAGATTTTCTGAGTTTATTTCTATTAAAAAAGTCTTTATTTTGCCTTCAATCATGAATGATATTATCCCTGAGAACAGAAGTCTGGGATGACAGTTTTGTTTTGTGGGGGTTTTTCCCCCTTTTTGTCTTTGAGCAATTTAAGGATGTCCAATCCTCTTCTGTCCTCCATCACTCTCATTTCAGTCATTAATTGCATTGATGTTTTGTTGCATGTTATAGGTCATCTGTCTTTTACTGCTATCAAAATTCACTCTGTATATCTAACTGACTGGCTTGACTATGCTGTGTCTGGGTGTGGCTGATTCTTGGGGTTTATTTTCATGGTCTTTAAAAATATCTATGTAAAAGTTATGGATTTTACAAGTATGGGTAATTTTCAGCCATGACATCTTTAAGTTATTCGGTTTTTTTTCTTCTGTCCTATTCTCACAGTAATTCCTGTTTCATGTACTTTTGATCATATGATACCATCTAACATCACCTTGATACTCTAGTTATTATGATTATTTGTAATATTATTCCTATTCTTCATTTTGGATAACTTATATTGTTCTACCATTAAGTTCGTTTACCCTTTCTTGTGAAATGTTCATAGAGCTATCAAGTTGAGCCAATAAATATTTAATTTCATGAGCTTATTTCTCACTTCTAGGGTCTCCGTTTGTTTTTTAAAGTTTATATTTGAGAGAAAATATAAAGTACTTGATTTGGAAAGATAAAAATCTAAATTTTTACTTTCCTGTTTTTCTTTAAAAAAATTGAAATAAATTAAAATACATGCTCATATATGATCTTCAGAAGAGGTTATGAGTGGTTGCTTTTCATACATTGATTTTTTATGTGGGTAAATTAGAAAAGTCCTTAGCTACATAATCGAAACCACAGACAACTTATTCCAGTAAAATCACCTGGATTCAAAAATGAATATATAAATTCATTATGTACTTTGATATCATGAATCCAGTTATGACTGTCTTCTTGATTTCTCTCAATAACTCCCACCAAATATGAGATTGGAAAGTATCTAACATTTAATAAATCATAATCTAAGGCAATTTCATATGACAATTCAATGGATTGTAGAAATTTTCTCCTTTCATAGAGGAGAAAGTTATAACTTCATAATTTGAAGCAACATTTTGTTAAGACTATCACACACACACACACACACACACACACACACATACGCAATTTCTGTGGGTTGAACGCCCATGTTTCTGTGGGTTGAAAACATTAAAAGTTATTTATAGCAGGATTCAGGGCTACCAAGAGTTATAAATAAGTAAATATGAATTATATTTTTCAAGCTTCATTAATCAAGTATTTTTCCAAGAACATTTAATGATGGGCCTAGTATAAACACAGCTTTTCTTTGTTGAAAACTAGTTAACAATCATTTCTCCTCTTATAATACTAAAAATGGAAGAAAAACACATGAATCACTTTCTGAAAAATTACCAGTGACTTAAAAACAAGTATTTCCATAATAATATATATTTTGGTGTCTTTTTTTCTGGTTCTGTGGATTGTTTAGCTATTTGAAATGTGTGAATACTTAGTTTTAGTTCATATTCTGAAGACAAAATACCTTACATTTATAGCTTCTTGAGTCTAAAGTAAGAAAACCTTCCAATAATATTGCATGTGTAACAGTGACATTTATAAAAGAGCATTTAAAAATATCCTCTTTCAACTTGTTGATATTGCATTGTAAGGGTATGATGCCTGTCACTGTCACAACCATATTTTGATAATGAGAGTGGTAGGAAGAAACACAGTAAGAAGGGCTGAGCTGAAAGCTAAAAATCCCTTGTTTTCTTAAAGTCATAATTAAGCCATTGATTTGGTTGAACTTTGAAATATATTACTTTAGGGCTTTAGAGTTTTCCTAATTTTTTAGGCCATTTTACTTCAGAGTTTCTCTCTTTAAAGTCAAAACAATCAGATAAATTTGACTTTTTAAAAATATTTTGCCAAATAACACAGACCAGCAGAATAAAACAAGGAAAATAGTAGGAAAAAGCAGGAGATTATGCAAAATAGATAGAATTAGCAGAGAAAAACTGTGTGGGTCTATGCGTATGTGTGTGTGTTAGAAAAAAATAAAAAGAAAAGAAAACTATAAGACAAGTTAAGCCACTTTCTTTTCTCATTCATTAATATGATTGAACAGGCCTGTTTATGACTGGAGTCTTTTGCTAAGGGCTGCAGCAAATGCCTAACAGCCTTGAGATAGGACTCTTAGATATGTTATTATTATTATTATTTTAAAGCTATTCCCCTTCATTGCGCTGTTGGCAGTGGTGTCTAAAGATTACCTCTGTACTTATCACCAAAAATTGGATTCTAAAAATCAGACTTATCTTTGTTCATATTATGGGAATAAAACAAAGGATTGCATGTTGCTTGCACTAGTAAATGTTCACTGTACTTAAGTCCTTTATACTTGATAGTGCCATTCAATTATTTCTTTTTGTCCTCTTTCTATTTAACCAGATAAATCCTTTCTTATATACAAGTAATATTATGAGCATTCATTTATTCACTTAACAGAGGATTTCTTTGGTCTTTGTGTGTGTGTATATATATATATATATATATATACACACACACACACAAAATAAACATATATATATATATATACACAAAACATATATACACACAAAATAAACACATTTGAAAGACATATATATATCTTTCAATATATATATATCACATATCCCACACATATATGGGATATGTATGTATATATACATCTTTAAATGTTCAATGAAAGAATATCCTATATGACTTTTAGGTTTTGCAGTCTTAGACTTATGACTTTTTATTGTGTCGGTGTGATATTAATACCTCATACCCTTAACTTTATTAAAATTGACAAACAGGTTTTTTTTCTTTATGGCTTTTTTAAACTTTTACTTAAATTTCCATACAAAGTGTTGGCAAAAAAGGCACAATAATTACATTGCCATATCCATTCACATAATCTCCATTCTTAGAATGTTCCAGCCCAACATGATATCCTGCAGGATTTGACATCTCAGGGAAGCAAAGGGCTGCATTCATCAGTGAGATACAGAAAATGAAAATTTTAATCAGTAAATTACACTTCAGTCATCCACTCCATCATTTCTAGAGGGCTGGGCGGCTAATTTACATGTTGGTGTATATAATATTATGATAAAGCAGCAGATAATGACACCAACTGTTATGTGCATAAGGCAGAAGGAATTTACCACTTGCACTAGGAACAAAAATCAAAATACACAATGAGTTTCAGCTCAGAGTTTATAATCACTTGTGTTCTTCTTGAAGAAGCCAAACTGTTCTTCCACATAGGTAAATCAAATAGCAGCTGTTTTTATTTCATTTAATTAAAATGTTAAAAATAAACATATTTGAAATGGTAAAAACTGAAAATATACCAAAGCACAGTGAGAATTGTATCTGTTTACTACAGACTTTGCTTTGGCACCCTGCCTGCATAAATTAACTAACCTGCTTTCAGGAAAATTACAAAAGGGTTAGATTATATTACATGCATGATTCCTATAAACGTACACAGTAATTATAATGAAATTGGGGAAACCAGCCACTTTGGCTGATAGTATCAAGTAATATTAAACAAGTGATAATTTTCTTAAGATGAAATTCATATCTGACAATTTAAATTTTTCAGCATGTTATTTTAATATTTGGAATAAGAAACTTGAATGATAAATTGTTTTCTTTTTTTCTTGATTTCAAGTATAAAGTTTAATGCTGTGTAGACTCTTTTTAAAAAGGTGAAAATAAAACAACAATGTCTAAAATGTTATGTCTGCAAACAGATTTAACATTGTGTTCAATAATTTGAAGAATAAAGTGAAAATCTTGCTCAGAATGAGAGACAAATACAAGGATTCACTTAAACAGGTATTTTGATGGTTCCACTTACACATTTGTTTATGTGGTGTTTGGGGTTAGATTATGACACCACAAAATTCTTACATTGAAATTCTAACCCCAACTACCACACAGAGTGACCTTACTTGGAAATAGAGTCTTTACGAAGACAATTAAGATGTGGTCATTACAGTGGGCTCTAATACGATTTGACTGGTGTCCTTGTAAGAAGGGGAAATTTGAACATAAACACATACATAGATAGGGAAGGCAATGCGAAGACACACAGAAAGATGACCATCTTACAAGCCAACAAGAGAGGTCTTAAGCAGATCCTCTCACAACCTCAGAAGGCACCAACCCTGCCAGCTTTTCACTCTCTGACTTCCAGCCTCCAGAAGTGTGAGACATAATTTTCTGTTTAAGGTGCCTGATTAATAATAATTTGTTGCAGCAGCCACGGCAAACGGAAACATTTGGGTTTCTAAAGACGGAAGCAGCTGGGCGCGGAGACTCAGGACTGTAATCCCAGCACTTTGGGAGGCCGAGGCAGGCGAATCATGAGGTCAGGAGATCCAGGACCATCCTGGATAACACAGTGAAACCCCATCTCTACTAAAAATACAAAAAATTAGCTGGGCATGGTGACGGGCGCCTGTAGTCTCAGTTACTCTGGAGGCTGACGCAGGAGAATCACTTAAACCCAGGAGGCGGAGGTTGCAGTGAGCTGAGATCACACCACTGCACTCCAGCTAGCATGACAGAGCGAGACTCCGTCTCAAAAAGAAATAATAATAAAATAAAGACGGATGCTCTGAAAAGGGAAAGGAGAAAAGGGAGGCATTTGTGGAGTAGGTGTTCATCACTCTCTCAAGGATATTTACAAATGTAATCATATTTACCGCACAGAATCCTCGTAAAAGTGACTTAACTTCCTGACAGAGCATGAGCACCATCATCTCTGACACACTCCCTTTCTAGCCTCATGCATTTCAAGGAAATCACTTCTAACTACAAGCAGCCAGAAAAGAGCAGACAGTAAAACACAGGTAAGACAGGCTCAGGCACAGAGGAAGGCAGGGAGGAAGTCTCTTGTGTAACCGCCAAACTTCACCCTCATACAATGGGGCCCCAGTAAAACAGTGGGCCTTAATAAGCACATTCCTTTCTCTTCTGGTGCACTCAGATAGGGAAGCTAAAGGCAGACTCGGGGGATATGCCTGAAGCTGCAGAAACATGTATGGGAACAGACACACAACTCTCCCTCTCAGATAAGCACAACAAAGAGACACAGAACCAGTCGAAGTCTCTGATAAACTCTCCCACCCTGAATCCTTAAAAACTCTTAGTCTGTAAGAGAGTGAAGCTTCTAACCTAACTTGGTCAGAAGTCCCTCCCAGGTTTGAAATAAACCTGTTGACTGTCGAGCCACCCTTCGTGTTTCTCTCCTCCTTCTTTAGTTCTTACTCTTCCACTTTTAAATAGGAGGAAATTGAGGCACACAGAAGGTGAAAAGAACTAAGGTTCAAGCCCAGAAATGACTAATACCCACGCCTGTGTTCTTCCTGCTTCCATTCTGCATCTGCACTCTATCTTAACACAAAGATTGCAATTCCATTTTATTTCCAAAACTAAATAGTATAAATATTAAGAAGGAATTATAGTTCCAGGACATTTTTTAGGCACATGAAAAGTTTTAGAAACACTACATTACTGTATATATTTGTGACTATTATTTGCTACTATAAATCCATTCTTCCCTAAGTGCTAAGTAAAAAAGATCATTTTATTAATAAGAACTTTCCTGTTTATCAGGTTATTCTGATGAAAAAAATAGTATACACAGTAAAAGAAAGTTACTATTTCTAAGCCTTTTTCTTGTTTTTGAGATGGAGTTTCACTCTTGTTGCCCAAGCTGTAGTACAATGGCAGGATCTCAGGTCACTGCGAACTCCACCTCCCAGGTTCAAGTGATTCTCCTGCTTCAGCCTCCTGAGTAGCTGGGATTACAGGCATGTGCCACCATGCCCAGCTAATTTTGTATTTTTAGTAGTGACAGGGTTTCTCCGTGTTGGTCAGGTTGGTCTCAAACTCCTGACCTCAGGTGATCCGCCCACCTTGGCCTCCCAAAGTGCTGGGATTACAGGCACGAGCCACCGTGCCTGGCCTTCAAAGACACTTTTAGTGAGATAATGTTGAAGTTGAATTTATCCTTCTAAAACTTATATGTCGAACTCTTACACCCCCATAGTGATTTATTTTGAATTAAGGTCTTTAGGGAAGTAGTGTAGTCACAAGGCTAGCCCCTCATCTGCTATGCCTATTGTCCCCTTAAAAGAGGAGGAGATCCCAGACAGCTCTCTCTCAGCACAAACACAGAGGGAAGGCTACATGAGCACACAGTGAGAAAGTAAGTCAAAATCCAGGGAAAAAAAGGTCTTATCAGAAATCAATCTTGATGGCACCTTGATCTTGGACTTCTAGCTGCCAGAACAGTGCAAAAGTAAATTTCTGTTGTTCATAACAGCCAGTCTGTAGCGACTTGTTATGGTGACCCTAGAAGACAAATGCAGCTAGTTATTATTAACTTGTCATATTTAGAATCGTTTATAGGATAGCTGTGTATATCTGTATTTGTAGCTCATTCTCTCTGTGCCTTTCTCATGGGCTCTATTGTTGGCTTTCTCTCTGTTCCTTTCTTTCTCCTTGTCAATCTCTTTTGTCCCTCATGTACTGGTTGCTTCGAAGAGGGAATACAACATAAAAATAGGTAATTTTCAGCTTTTTAGGGTAAAACTATATAGTCATCCCTCCGTATCCAGGGGGAATTGGCCACAGAAACCCTTGTGGATACCAAACTCCACAGATGCTAAAGTCTGTGATATAAAGTGGTGTAGTATTTGCATATAACCTATGCACATCCTTCCATATATTTTATATCATCTTTTGATTATTTATACTTAATACAGTGCAAATGCCATGTAAAGAATTTTTGTCGTGTATGATATGTGAAATAATGGCAAGGAAAACAACAGTGTGTAAATGTTCAGTACAAACACAACCATCCATCTGTTTTTAATAATTTTCATTTGCAATTGGTTGAATCTATGGATGCTTAACCCACAGATAAAGAGAGCTGACTATAGATACTACAGATACTACAAATGATTAGGAACTTCTTCCGTTCAGGGACTACATTTGGGAATCCTAGCAACAGAAATCCCTAAACCTTAATGGGGAATAGCCTATATGGCAGATAACCCTTCTTTATCTATTGTGGTTTAGAACTCATAGAGGCTGCAAAAACCCATATATAAAATAAATGTAAGGTGTATCTAGACAGAAGTTCCCAAGACATTCTCAGCAAACTCTACAAGTTTCAACATAGTCACAAGAGAGTGACTGGTGTGTGTCCAACTGTAGCATGAAATGTTTTCTGACAGCCCCACCAACTTTTCTAAACACAAGAGAGATTCAAAGAAGTAGCATTGTGAGCATGTACTGAGAGTGACTGAAGAAGAGGAACATCTGGATTCAAAGACACTGTTAAAAAACAAGACAACAATGACTTGTGTGGCTGTCCTAGCAGATGCCAGCTTGACAACATAATGATTGGGAAGAAGATCAGATGCCTACCTTTTTCCTTTCTCTACATATACACAAGCCTGTTATCAAAAGTGAAACAATAGACTGAGATCCAGTTTCCAGCAACTGAAGAAATAGAAAGTACAGACATAGTTGGGCTATAGAGCAGTAAAGAAAACTATGTTCCTTGCACAGCTGAGTTTGTTGTTTGAAGGTTGTAGGAGAGAAATGGGGAGAGTTTTTGTGTATTAATACAAACTAAGATATTAGTATATGTTCACCTGATATGATCTATTTTCAGATGCTTTTTAATATTTTATGTTTTCAGATCTAAGATCTTTTTTTTTTGAAACGGAGTCTTGCTCTGTTGCCCAGGCTGGAGTGCAGTGGCGCGATCTGGGCTCATCGCAAGCTCCAACTCCAGGGTTCACACCATTCTCTTGCCTGCCACCATGCCCAGATAATTTTTTGTATTTTTAGGAGAGACGGGGTTTCACCATGTTAGCCAGAATGGTCTCCATCTCCTACTCTTGTGATCCACCCGCCTCAGCCTCCCAAAGTGCTGGGATTACAGACATGAGCCACCACGCCCGACCCAGATTTAAGATCTTAAATTTAGTGTTTTACGTCTTTTACCATATCATCTGGTACTGCTATATCTTATCTCTTTCTTAGTTCTCTTTTAACATTTTTTTCATTGTTTCTCATTTGAATTTCTCCATCATGGTCTCTTGTCATTCTAATTTACTTGCAGATTCATCTTGCTAAACTGGACTTCTGAACACCCTTCTAGACAAAGTGTTTAGTGTTTATCCTTTAGCTCTAGGTTTAAGGTTTGTAATGTGTGTCATCTACACTTACCTTTGCATGGTAGCCAACACTAAGTGTCCTGTTGATATTCATGCCACAACCAAACTAGACATATCAGGGGTTCTCAAAACTAGGTTTCTACTTTCACCATTTTGAGAAAGCTGTTCATACATTCCTCATGTCTATTTTTTTTCTTTTTCCTGTTTTAAGGCCTAGTTTTAATCATTTGTTCCTTGTAAAACTTTTATGATTGACTTCTTGTTCAGGATTTCTCTGACCTCACTGTGGTGGACCTGCCTTCCTTCCTGATCTATCAAATTCAAGTTTTGTATTTTTTTCTTTGTACTATACGTATATTTTCTCTCATCTTTTCTTCCCCCAGACAATCAATCTCTTTACTTCTTGCAATTACGTATGATTTACCTTGTAGGTAAATTACCGTGTAGGTTTGGATGATACATTTTATTAGAAATACATGGTTTTAAATTCATAGATTAATGTATGAGCAACAATGAAAACATTAACTATTCTTTAAAATATATATCGTATATCACACAACACACTGTGCTTTTTTTCTCCTAAAGTTTTTTAGGCATATTTTTTAACCTATCTAGTTATATCAACACCATTCTACCCAGCGTGGAAACAAATAATGCCAAGTGGTCATTCCACAGAGAACTGCCATTCTATGAAATTATATCATCAATAATAAGAATATATCATATATCTTTGAACATGATTATTCCTGAGAAGTTTTTCTGCCAAGAAGTTACATTTCATAAAATTTCTGTTTTATTGCTTTAATTGGATAAGAAAACTTTATAGTGTTTTATAATGTCAAAAAGAAACACAAAGCAGTACCTCATTAATACCTCTAGCTTTATGAGCAAATATCTACAAATTCCTGACATTTCCTAGACTTTATCCATAGTTCCTTATTCTACTTTCTACAACTCATTCCCTTTATATTTGCTGAGTCTCCACTCTCCGTTGATAGGCAATCCTTGTTACTCCTGGAGCTTTTTTGTGGCTGACCAAGCTTGCAGTGCTTCTTAAGCTGGCACATGTTATTGTTAATGGTCTTAGTCTTGAAAGTTGAGTTCAAACTCACCTAATTCACCACATTTAAACTTAGATCAGCTTTTCTTGACTTGCAGTATGGTCTCCTGGAAAGTTCCATGTTTTATTCCTTATACTTAGCCTTCAGCATTATTTATCCAGCTAAGAACTGTAAATTTTTCTCTGAATAGAATTTTTAAAAACCTCCACTAATGCTAGATGTGACAAACTATTCTGATCAGGTCTTAAATGTCAGACTGGAAAATAATGGGTCTATGAAAATGGAGAAACTCTTTTTTTAATTATAGTTTAAGTTCTGAGATACATGTGCAGAATGTGCAGGTTTGTTACATAGGTATACTCATGCCATGTTGGTTTGCTGCACCCATCAACCTGTCAGCTACATTAGGTATTTCTCCTAATGCTGTCCCTCCCCTAGCCCCCCACCCCCTGACAGACCCCAGTGTGTGATGCTCCCCTCCCTGTGTCCCTGTGTTCTCATTGTTTGACTCCCACTTATCAGTGAGAACGTGCGGTGTTTGGTTTTCTGTTCCTGTGTTAGTTTGCTGAGAATGATGGTTTCCAGCCTCATCCATGTCCCTGCAAGGGACATGAATTTATCCTTTTTATGGCTGCATGGTATTCCATGGTGTATATGTGCCACATTATCTTTATCCAGTCTATCATTGATGGGCATTTGGATTGGTTCCAAATCTTTACTATTGTGAACAGTGCCACAATAAACATACAGGTACATGTGTCTTTATAGTAGAATGATTTATAATCCTTTGGGTAAATACCCAGTAATGGGATTGCAGGGTCAAATGGTATTTCTTGTTCTAGATCCTTGAGGAATTGCCACAGTGTCTTCCACAATGGTTGAACTAATTTACACTCCCAACAGTGTAAACGCATTCCTATTTCTCCACATCCTCTCCAGCATCTCTTGTTTCCTGACGTTTTAATGATTGCCATTCTAACTGGCATGAGATGGTATCTCACTGTGGTTTCAATTTGCATTTCTCTAACGACCAATGATGATGAGCTTTTTTTTTCATGTTTGTTGGCCGCATAAATGTCTTATTTTGAGAAGTGTCTGTTCATATCCTTCACCCACTTTTTGATGGGGTTGTTTGTTTTTTTCTTGTACATTTGTTTAAGTTCCTTGTAGATTCTGGATATTAGCCCTTTGTTAGATGGATAGATTACAAAAATTTTCTCCCATTCTGTAAGTTGCCTGTTCATTCTGATGGTATTTTCTTTTGCTGTGCAGAAGCTCTTTAGTTTCATTAGATCCCAATATATTACAGGTTTAGTTGATCCACATGTTTGTTAAACCTTGATTCTGCCATTCTGTTTAATTCAAACAATTGTAATGTTCTCTCCTTATAGTTTTAGCCACCATTTCCCTGATGATTAATAATGTTGGCGAGTCATAGTGCCTTTGTTGTTGATCTCTTAATACTAATTTTTTGTCTATTTTCAATTAGGGTGTTTGACATAATATCATTTTGTTGTGACTGTTTATAAAATTCTGTCTTTCTTCTTTTCTCTCTCTTCCTCTCTCTCTCTCTCTCTCACACACACACACACAAACAAACACACACATACACACACAGACTCAGACAAAACTAATACATTTTCTGCCAGACTACGGTTAGTCTATTTCGTTTATTTTAGTATCTTTTTAAAAGTAAAAGTTTTTCATATCTACCAAGTCCATATATCATCTTTTTTTCTCATTGTCTGCCTTTTTGTATTCTATATTGCCTAATCCAAAGCCATAAATTTTTTTGTCCTTTATTGATTTGTGGAAGTTAGTTTTATAATTTTTGCTCTATAATTACTTAGTGAAACAATCTAAATTAGTTTTTTGTATAATGTGAGATAAAAGATGAGCTACTTTTTTTTTACTGATGGGTGTCTAATTATACAAGCATAATTTTTTAAAAAGGCTTGTTCTTTTTTGAAGTATCCTCTCAGAATTATTAAAGAAAATTGAATACACATATATGGACATGTTTCCCAAATCTATTCTGATCTTTTTATGTATACATCTATATTTAAAGAAACAGCCCACTATGTTGATAAATGTAAATTTAAAATATATCTTGCAACAAGGTAGGTTAAAACTTCTAACTTAGTTTCTTGTATCCAATCTCTCTGAAATTCTGTATAAATTTTAAAATAATCTTTTCATTCTCTCTTATAAATCCAACTATGATTGTAATTGGGAATGTGTTTAATGTATGCATCAACATAATGAGAATTGACATAATCATACATTACTTTCAGGACTATGAAACTGAAATAAGTTTACCCATGTATATTTTCTTGAATTTTTCTCTATAGTTTCTTAGTGTTTATTATATAGCACTTTTATATATGTTGTCAAACTTAAATATTTCATATTTCCAATAGTACTATAAAATATACTTCCAATGCTACTATAAAATATTTTTAAAAATTATTTCATTTTTTAAATTTTTCTCAGCAAAGTTTTATGGTTTTTATTATATAGCACGTAAGCATATCTTATTTAATTTAAACATAAATCTTTCCTATTAATAATCCTACTATAAAATATTTTTAAAAATTCATTTCAGCTTTTTATTGTGCATATGTAGAAATACAATCAATTTGGTACCCTATTACCTTGCTAAATTCACATATTAGTTCCAACATCTTTTCTATAAATTCCTTTACAGTGTCTGCATAACTTTCATGGATTTTGTAAGCAAATATAAACTTAATTTACTTTGCAAATATATTTGCCATTTATGTATGGATTTTTTTTGTTGTTTATTGCACATGCTAGGACCTCCAGTATAATGTTGAATACATAGGTGCTAAATTTTATCAAATGTTTTGTGTCTTTTGTCATGATTCTACATTTTCTCTCTTTTAGTTTCTTAATATGTTGGATGTTATTGCTTGATTTGCATAACAGTTAAACTTACCTTTTATTCCTGAGATAAAATGCAATTTACTTTTATATATTACCCTAACTATTAACATGTTTCTCATTTCAATTTGGTAGCTTTTTAAAACAATTTGTGAATCTATGTTCACAAGGAATATTAATATTTAGCTATAATTTGTTTCTTTGATTTTCCTCTTGAGGCCTTTCTGCTTGTGACATCTTACTCTATCGAGGTAATATCAGGTTGACACTACTTTTGTAAAACAATCTGGAAAATATTTATTCCTCGCTTATTTTCTGGAAGAGTTTTTCTGAGTTTTGTTGGTATTAATTATTTCTTAAATAGCTGGTGTAATTCACTGTTAAAGTCATACAGGCCTGCAGTTTTATTTATAGGAAATATTTTAAACGATAAATTTAACTTTTTAATGTGTGTAGGTATATGCAGGATACCTTTTTTCTTAATTGAGTTTATAAAGATTTCTTGGAAAGTAAATTTTATACTGTTATTTCATAAATAACTAGCATGGTGAACATGAGGGCTTTGAAGGGTTATATATTCTTATTCTTTTTTCTAAGATAAAAAAAAAGCTCTGCCATATATTAGTAATCAGGCTTCTTAATCTTGCAGACATACACTGTTCTGAAATAGAGCAGCTTCTTTTGGGATAGACTCAGATGTACCCTGGCTATTAAAGTTGAAAATATCATTTTCCTTAAGCCAGATTGTAGCTGTAAATTGCATTTATATTTTTGAACTGAATTTTACAGAAAATCTTATACATTACTATGTTGTTTGGAAAGTACTTCTTCTGATCTTATTTTCTTTATTTTTCCTTTATGAGAACTATCTTCCATTTCAAAACATATTTGTTGCTTTTTATAACATCCAATCGACAGATACATGTATCCATTTTCTCTTTCTCTGTCTAATCCCTAATATAAAGATTCTTATTCCAATTCAACACTATTGTCTATGACATTTTCTAGGCACTTTTGTATATATTGCATCGAATTTCAGTTAGGTCCTCTTGATCAGTTAAGCAACTCCTCAAATAAGTTCATTTCTTTCACTTGTGAGATCATAACTCTAATCAATGGTTGACAATGCCTGTGCTTTAAACAATGTTCCAATTCATGTTATCTTATCTGTTTACATTATGTAGCCAGTTACTTAATTTTTGCATCTATTTCTATTCTAATGTCTAATTTTAAACATTGATGAAGAAATTGCATTTTCAAAATTCTTCCATTATAAATAAAATTTATTCTACCTGCTTTTCAGCCTCAAAGGTTTTGACGTATCAATATTCACCATTCATGTCCACTTACCGGAGGAACTGTTAATTTGTACTAAAGTGTGAACCATATGTCGTGCATACTCATTATCTCTGGACTACAAACTATAATCCATTTCAAGTCTGTTCTCAAGATTATTTTAGTTCTTTTCAACAGGCAGTCTGAAATTACTATTGTATATATTTTTGTTATTGTTAGTTCTTTAACTGTGTGTTTGAGAACATCTCTGATATTCAATTTGGTTTCAGTTATGTTTTCCTCAGCTTTTTTTGCGAATATTATGCAATATATTGATTGATACTTAAATGTAAAAATGTTTGAGTTCCTGGTATAAACTTATATGCAAATAATGTATTTAATCTTTTATATACAACTGGCTCAAGTTTCTTTTTGTTTACCTGTTTTTCTTCAGAATTTTTGCATTTATACTCAGGAGAGGGATTCACTATATACTCTTCAACTTAATCTATTCTTGTTAGGTTCAATTTTCAAGGTTATACCAGCCCTAAAATATGGGCTAGGAAAAGTTCCTTTTTCTTTTAAAAATATGGGTGACTTTGATCAGTGTTTAATTTTTCCTACAAAGAAGTATGGAAATTTCACCAGTGAGGAAAACTGTTCTGGTCTGTGGGAACATTTTAAATTGTGGATGTGTACACACACACACACACACACAATCTCTTATTGTGTCAGTTTTAGAAAGACAAATGTGTGGGTGGTAATTTATGGATTGTCCATTTTTTCCACATTTTAAAATATTTTGTATTCAGCTGTCCAACATATTCCAGGTTCTATTGGTTTCCGCTTTTGGCAAACATTTCTTGATAGGTACTGATATTCAAAATATCCCACCCATGATCTTACACGAATATCAGTCTTTCTTCCATTTGTCAGCATCTCATTGTCAATTCTGTTAAAATTCTCAGACTTGTCCCAGCTTCTTTAGAATTTCCCGGTACACTGAGGAGAAAAGAGCTACTTTAAAACTGGTGGGTGCATGGAAGAGAAGAATGCTGCTTAAAATTAGCAGATGTGTTGAGGGCAAAAGCAGCACTCAAGTTTGGACTCCCCTCTCTGCTTCACTTTTTTCCTGAGATCTTAGCCCTAACAGCGCTTTGTGCTTTGGTAGATTCTTATGCTTTCTGACATAAATTTTCTGTGTTTGGTTGACATCACCAGGTGTGGTGGTCCCAAATGAGCTAGCCCACTCTGGTGGTTTTGCATATACTACTGTGAGGAAAGCAAAGGGATAATGGTCCCAGCTGCTGCAGTCTAATTCATCTCTATAGTGGTGCTGAACATGCTTCTCATGGTTGTTCCAACTGATGACTGAGTATGACAGAGATTCTCAAGCTAGCCTATTCCTATGAGCTGTGAGAATCCTTAGACAGATGATTTTTCCTGTAGGAGTTTCCATTGGCCTTGCCAAATTTTCTTAATACTGCACTGCAATTGAAAAATTTATTTCCTTTCTCCTTTTTACATAGAGATCAGGATAGAATTGCTGTTTGACATCTCTCCCAACTTCCTTATGCTCTCTGGAGCAGAACACTTCACAGCAGTTATCAATCCCAGGGGGAGGATCCAAACACTTCTTCCTATTGCATCTTGGAACTGGAGTCACTGAGAAAAATGCAACATGGTCAAGCACTGGGTAGAACAACACACTTTACTTACAGAGAGAAGAAACAGAACAAGATAAGCTTAATAGAGTGCTGTGATCCCTTATGGCTAGCACGTCACCCAGGCAGGTCACCCAGGCAGGTGGCTGAGAATGGGCAATTGGCCTACACGCACCCCTGTCGGGCTGAAGCAGAAGAACCCAACCCCTCCTCCATGGAGTCTGAAATAGTAAAAACTGGGTATGCTCCTGAGGACCACTGACTTACGAGCTTAAACAGAACAAAGGAGTGCACCCTGAGCTTATAAGAAAAGATACTTGCATATAAGACAATAGGCCCTGCAGAGGCTATCTGGGCTTTTGATGTTTTGCAATAAAAAATTTCTAGGATCAAGGCCCATTTTTATGCAGTCAACTGGGGGTGGAAAGACCCCACAAACTATCTTTCCCAACAGCCTGTCCTCCTTGTTGAGAAAATTCTCTCAAGGTATTTACCAGCAGTAAGTTGTTTGATCCTCTAGAATGTCTAATGTCATCTTGATGTTGGATTATTGTGTTACCAAGCTAACACAAGTGATGCCAAGAATAGCCTGAGAAATGCAGCAGTAAGATGGGGATTTATGACTGACCCACCCCTTTGCTGGCGGGTGAGAGGATGCCATCTCTGTTGGAAGGTGAGGCTCGAATCATTCTTGGCACAAAGTCCCAGGTCAGTCATCTGCCAGTTGGTGTTAGCCAATGTCAAAGGACAAGACTACAATACATTTAGTTAATGATATAACTGGCTTTCTTTCATGATTCATGAATTGGGGTAGCATTCTATTCTGTAGAATAAGAGCTTCCCTGAGCTGAGCAGAAAAGGATGGCTTCATAGGCAGAAAAAGACTGAAGAAAGAAATAATGAATGGAAAGTGAATTGCTTGTTCCAGGGTTACTTTCCTTACAGAATTAAAACGAGGGGACTTCCTTATTATGCTAAATTGGATTGACTGGAATCTTGCTTGTTTTTCTTTTTGAAATTTTGCCCATTTCAAAGTTCAGTTTGATTAAGTGGCACTTATCAGGAGTGAATCCATTCTGGTTTGGTCTGGTCTACTGAGGCCTAGTGCAGGAAGGCAGTTCAAGACAATGACCTCCCATAAAATTTGGTTAACATCATGCTTTATTATCAGTCACATGAAAACTGCCTGAATTGTCACAGAATGGAGTGGCAAAGTTGGAGACTACATGTGGATCCAAGAGCTTAGACGCTTAATTATAATAGCTGATCTAGCTACTCCTGCCTCTGAAAGACCAACTTGTCAACCTTTAATATCCCTTAAAGGAACCTAAAGGACACTTGGTGGTAAATTGACTATATTGAGCTTCTCCCTTCCATGAAGGTCGTGGATACCCATTCTGGTTATAAGTCTGCTTTGCCACCCTTGAGTCTGAGCCAAAATCCTTCACTGGGGCTTATGGTATGCCTGATAACACACAGCGTAGCTTCTGATCAGGAAACCCTCTTGACAGTGAAGGATGTGAGGGGCAAAGCCCAAACCCATGGGCTTCAATCATTGTATCACACACAGAACCATCCATAAGCAGCTGGTATCACAGGGTGTTGGAAGAGCTTCTAAATGCACCCTCCTCAAGTCTCAGGTGTAAGACAATAATCAAAAAGGATGTGGTATTTCATAGGAAGAAAAAAGTTGTTCATCATTAGAAAGAACAGGAGGTCTTGAAACCAAGGAGGAGAAAAATGAGTAACTCCACTTACTACACTTCCTATTGACTTAATGAAGGATTTGCTTCCCATCTCTGCAAATCTGGGTTCATCAGCTTGAAGGTCCTGTTCCTCAAAGCTGGTGTATTTTGGTGACTAGAAGCAGCAAGTGTCCCAATGGACTACCATTTATGACTACCAGGGAAGTTCGGACTCCTTGTGCCCAAAGTTTACCAGGTGAAAAGAATTGTCACTATTACTGGCAGGAATAATTGATCTTGATCAGTAGGAAGAGATAGGGCTGCTTTTAGGGAGGAAACAATCTTTGTGATGTCCAGTTAATTCATTTGAGTTTCTCATAGTAATTCTGTGTTGTACTATGTTTGTGAATAAACATATGCAGCAAACCTAGACCAAGAAGCATAAGATTATTAAGCATTCAGAAGCCACACAAGAAAAGCCAGTGTGACTTGCCAAGTTACTAGCTAACAGTGAGAAAAATTTTTAATGTATAACAGGGTGGGGGAATGAGTACCAGTGCATTTGCAGCCTGGGTCTATAATTCATCCTACTAACTTTCCTCTTATGACTTTCCTCTCAGGAAGAAAGGCCTGCAGATACAATAGAAAAGCCTTCACACAAATCTGCTGGAGAAGTAGATGCGGGTGAAACAGCAGGAAAACTGTCGTAAAAATGCATATCTCAGATCTCCTACTAGTAGGGTCATAAGCAACCCATGACTCCAGCTGCTGAGGTCTAAATCTGTCACTACTTATGCTCGGAGACTATTTCCTGTGGAGGGAGTATTCTTAACCAATTACTGCATTTGGCTGTGATATAAAAGTTGGCTCAGTCCTGTAAGTTTCCAGATTCTTCTAAGAGTGAACTGCATTGTAATCTGAGAATTTATGTTTTCCCTTCCTTTCATTCTTCTCTTTCAAAGGGTTTAGTACTACATTGTAGTTCGATGGTTTTCCAGCCTCCTCTGGTTTCTCAATACATAAAAGTTCTTCCAGTAAATCTTTTACATACATAATGCTTTCTTGGTCTCTGCTTTGTAGAGAACCTGGAGTAATACCTCTTATTCATACAAGCTAAATTTAACAACATAATTTATTTTATTTAAGGTACTAGGGGAACACAAAAAGAAATTTTTAAAATAAACTTTATGAGGAGGATGCTCTGCTAGTACAGTAAAAAAAAAAAAAAAAAATGAGAAGTGGTTTCATGATGACTAACCAAAGAAAACTCTACTAGCCTCCTCTACAAAGAAGAAGCAAATTATGAGTAATCACAATTTGAATGGATCATCCAAAACAAAGCATGCAAATTCAACAGAGAAGTGACAGGAAACACCTAAGCAAGGAAGGAGGGAGAAGCCTGGAAACCTGTTTGGCTGGGATGGGCTGGAGCCTAGAGAAACTCCCCACTGTGGAGGAAAGGTAAGTGAGAGAACAGACTACTGCAATCTTAGCCATGGTAGAGCCTCTCAAACTTTGCAGGTTCTAAAATAGGGAGCTGCCTGAGACTGTACGATGGCACTTCTCCAGAGAGAAAACTGACATTGAGTCCCACTCATGCCCCAAGTCCTAAGAAGCTCCAAAAAGGCACTATTTTGAGAACCCAACCATGAACAGACAGCACCTTACACTGGGGCCTAACCACACCTGCAGCTCCACATTCCTGGGGCCCCACTGAGTTCCCTTGCCTGCAGCCACCACCATGGCTGGCTGCTGTCACAAGGGTGGAAGAACGGGGTGTTGGCAGCAAACTTGCCTCCTTGAGCAGCAGAGCCACAATTCATTTTCATGAGCCCACACAGAGTTCCCCACCCATGGCTGCCATCACTGCAGGCTGCTGCCACTGGGGCTAGAGTGCAAGTGAAGCGCACCTTCCCCACCTGCCTGCCACTGACTGCTGCCCACCATCTTCAGTAGCAGGACCTCAGTGTACCCACTGCTACTCTCCACCCAAGCATTCTGCCAGGGTCCTGCAGATAATTTCACCCCTGCCTACGACATCCAGTACCTACACACACCTTCAGGGGACCTAACGACAAGTCTGTGCAGCCTGGCTTCACAACCCTCATGCAGGAGCATGATGTCCAGAGACCTGGTAATTGCCAAACCCCTGTCCACCACCATTGGCACCTGAGCACTCCTCCTGGAAGCCTGAGGTTGGGCCTCCCCTACCCTACTGCTACCACCACAGCTGGCACCTACCTGCCTGTACCACATGTAGGCCTGGAGACTGGTCAGCTCAGCTCAATACAAATATCACCAACACCAGCCTTCACTGCTCAGAACCGAGAGGATTGTCCCAATATAGCTATCATCATCTTCCACACCAGGCCTGCTGCCCAGGAACCGAAGAACCCTCCCACACCCCTGGCCCACAACTGCCACTACTAGCTTCCAAGCAAGCCACCTGGAAGCCCAAGTATTGACCAACCTGGACCAACTTATACCAGTGTCAGTGTACATTGCTCTGGTGCCCAAGAACAGGCATGCTCATCCCACAGATGCCACCATGGGGCCCAAAGACTGGGATACAATTTATCCCTGTCCCCAGCAAAACTTCACCACAGCCTCCACTAATAACCACACCTTCAGTCACTGAGGATAATACAGATACCACTGATGCTGATTTATAGTCAAAGAAATCATATAGAGACTACATGACTGCACAAGTGCAGAACCCTACCCAACCAACTCCATAGATATATCCCTCCCAAAAGTCCTCCCATACTAAAGCCACTCCAAAAAAATCAGAAAAAGCAACTGTTACACCATATTTGCCGATATCAACATAAGGACACATAAAATATAAAACAGCAAGGAAATATGACACCTCCAAAGGGACACAATAATTCTTCAGCAATGGATCGGAACAATAAAAGGATTAAAAGGATTACAACCCAGAAAAAATTTAAAACACTGATTTTAGAGGTGGCAGACCAAAATGCCAAAATAGGACCTTCCAGTGATCATCCCTCCTGCAAGAAGACCAATCTGAACCACTATGCACACAAGATAGCACCTTCATAAAAACCAAAAATCAAGTCAGTGATCATAGTACCTGGTATAACATCATATAAAGGAAAGAGACACTGAAGAAGGTAGGAAAGTCAGTCCTGCATTGCCTACAGTGCCCCTCCTTCACCCCCCAGCAGTGGCCATATGGCACAAAGAATCTGTTTGCTTGGGAGAAGGAGAGCACAGTGATTATCAGACTTTGCATTAGAATCCAATGCTGCCCTGTCACAGTGGAAATCAACATAGAGCAGAATTGAGCCTGGGCCCATGGAGGGAACGTTGAGACCAACCTCAGAGGTGAATTGTCCATCCCAATGGTCAGCAATTGAGTTCCAGCTAGCCCCACCTGTGGCCTAAACTGCCTTTCAAATTTATTTTAAACCCCAGACTAAAGTGTTCTGGGGTCATAAATAAATTTGAAAGGCAGTTTAGGTCACAAGGATTGCAATTCCTGGGCAAGTCCTGGTGCCATTCTGGGCTTGGAGCCAGTGGACTTGAGTGCATATCACCTAGTGAAACACCAGCGGGGGTGGCCAAGGGGTGGCATCGCCCCTCCCCAATACCAGGCAGCACAGCTCACAGCTCTAGAAAAGTGAAGAGGACTGTGTCTTGCAACTTGAATGCAAGCTCAACTATAGTAAAATAAGGCAATAAGCAGACTCGTAGATAATATGACTAGATAGATCTCTATGAGGAAAACTGCAAAACACTGATTAAAGAAACTGAAGAGGACAGAAACAAATGGAAATTCATCCCAGGCTCATGGAACCTGTATTAGTCTGTTTTCACAGTGCTATAAAGAAATACCCAAGACTGGGTAATTTAGAGAGAAAAGAGTTTTAATTGACTTACAATTCTGCATGTCCGGGGAGGCCTCAGGAAACTTATAATCATGGCAGAAGGTGAAGAGAAAGCAAATACCTTCTTCACATGACAGCAGGAGGGAGGAGAGAGAGCGAAGGGAGAAGACATGCTTATAAAACTGTGAGAACTGCTTCACTATCATGAGAACTGCATTGGGGAATCCGCCCCCATGATCCCCTGGTCCCTCCCTCAACATGTAGGGATTATGGGGATTACAATTCAAGATGAGATTTGGGTGGGGACAGAGCCAAACCATATCAGAACCAAAGAATGAATACCCTAAAATGACAATACTGCCCAAACAAATCTGCAGACTCAATGCAATATTTATCAAAATATCAATATCATTTTTTATAGAATTAGAAAAAAAATCCTAAAATTTATGTGGAACAAAGAAAGAGCCCAAATAGTCAAAGCAATTCTGAATTTAAAAATAAAACACAACAAAACAAAGCTGGAGGCATCGCAGTACCTAAATTCAAAATATGTTACCAGGAATAGTGACCAAAACAACATGGTGCTGGTATAAAAACAGACATGTACACCAATTGAACAGAATAAAGAATCCAGAAATAAACTCCTATGTTACAGCCAAATGATTTTTGACAAAGGCACCGATAACATACACTGGGAAAGGACACCCTCCTCAATAAATGGTGCTGGGAAAACTGGAGATCCATATGCAGAAGAATGCAAGTGGACCCCTGTCTCATACCATATTTAAAAAGTCAACTCAATACAGATGAATGACTTTAATATTAGACCCATAACTACAAAACTACATTAAGAAAACATTGGGAAAACACTTCAGGACACATGTCTAGACATTTTGTGGCCAAAACCTCAAAAGCACAAACAACAAAACCAAAAATAGACAAATGGGACAATTTTAAATTAATAAGCTTATGCACAGCAAAGGAACAACAAAGTGAAGAGAAAACATTTTGAATGAGAGAAAATATTTGCAAACTATTCAAGGGACTAATATTCAGACTATGCAAAGAACTCAAATAACTCAACAGTAAAAAAATAAATAAATAAAAAATAATCCCATTAAAAAGTTTACAAAGGACAAGAATAGAAAATTCTCAAAAGAAGTCATGCAAATTTCCAATAGGTATATGAAAAAATGCTCAACATCATTAATCATCAGGGAAATGCAAATCAAAACTATAATGAGATATCCTCTTAAACAAATTGAAATGGCTATTAGTAAAAACAGAAAAAAATAATAGATACTGGTTAGGATATGGAAAAAAGGAACTCATATAATCTTGGTGGGGATGTAAATTAGTACAGTAACTATGCAAAACAGTGTGGAGACTTAAAAAAAAAAGAACTAAAAATACGACTAGCATATTAACCAGCAATCTCACTACTGGATATTCATCCAAAGGAAAAGAAATCAGTATATTAAAGGGTTACTTGGACTTACATGTTTATTGCAGTACTACTGTCAATAACAGAGATATGGAATCAACCTAAGTGTCCATCAAAAAATGAATAAAGAAAATGTCATATATATATATGTAATTAAATATTATCTAGTGATATGAATGAAATTATGTCATTTGCAACAATATTGATGGCACTGGAGGATGGCCCTGGAGGTCATTATGTTAAGTGAAATACACCAGGCAGAGAAAAGTATTTTACATGTTCTAAATCGTAAGTGGGAGCTAAGAAATTTAATCGAATGGAGGTAGAGAATAGAATAATATTAATAGATAACAGAGGCTGGGAAAGATGTGTGTATAGTATGGGAAATGAAGAGAGCTTAGGTGATGGATCCAAATGTACAGGTAGATTGAAGTTAAGTAAGTTCTTATGTTTGAAAGTAGAGTAGGGTGAATATGGTCAGCAACAATACATTATATATTTCAAAGTAGCTAGAAGAGAGGACATGAAGGGTAACCAACACATAAAAATGATCAATACTTGAGGTAATGGATACCTCAGAATACTCTGACTTGATCATTACATATTCTATAAATACGTAACAAATACATGTATACCACAATATGTAAAATATAGTGTATCAATTGAAAAATGAGAGGTGTACTCTCACCTGATAGGGTAAAATAGACAAGGAGATGTAACAGCATATCCAATTGTTTAGAAATAAAGAAATGCACAGCGCATTCAAGAACAGAATGTCATTCTTTGTGGATTTAATTTTTGCTACCAAACTTACATTTTGAAGTAATTCAGAATATATAATACATAATTAAAAAGTTTCATCTTTTAAATTAGTCATCTGATAAAAGATCAACTACAGTTAACTAATTTTGCCTTTAATCATTTCAACATTCAAAGTGGCTGTTACTGTTCCGAATTAGGCATAAACAAAATTGTGAAGTAACTAAGATGGGCATTGGATATTATTTTTTAACATGCAAGTGTTCATCTCACTTTTAATTAAAAAAAATCCATAAAACGCTCAGTGCTGTTAGAATATAAAATCTGAAAATAAAATCTAATACTTATTTAGAATGTGACATAAAAGACTGCTAAATCTCAATGTTATTCTAGAATTGCTCTTTGCACTTATTTTTAGCCATGGCTTTTAAGTGCAACGAATAATGAACTCATAACTTTGGAGGATTTGATTAGCCCAATGCAGCATGTTGAAAGTAGCTTTTAGAGCACATGGTTTAAATAAAAAGAAAATGCATAAGCTTCTACACTTGACTCCACAATATATTTTAGTTAATTTTATTATAAAAATTCTCCCCATTTATTCTATAAAAATGGTGCTCCAAGATGATATTTTGTTTTATTTTTTATTTTTAAATTGAGATCGGTTCTTGCTCTGTCATCCAGGTTGGAGTGCAGTGTGGCACAATCGAAGCTCACTGTAGCCTCAACTTCTCAGGATCCAGTGACCCTCCTACCTCAGCCTTCCAAGTAGCTGGGACCATAGGCATGTGCCACCATGCTTGGCTAATTTTTGTATTTTTGGTAGAGATGAGTTCTCACTATGTTGTCCAGGCTGGTCTTGAACTCCTGAGCTCAAGCTATCCACCCACTTGGGCCTCCCAACGTGCCGGAATTACAGGTGTGAGCCACCGCACCCAGACTGTAAGATGATATTTTAAAATATCTGTGAAACAGACACAAATTTAAGGGCAAGGCATGAGTCACCCATTGTTAAATTCAACATGGCAGATGCATTACACACTTTTTCAATTCGTCCACCCACTATATATTTTATATCAGAACATCACTATGTACACAAATATGTACAATTTTTATTTGCCAATTAAAGTTAAAAGTAAAAGATACAAAAGGCACTAACGAGAATAAATAAAATAAATAAATAAAAGACAAAAAAATAAAAATAAGCAGAGTCTCTTCCTGGTTTTATTAAGACTAGGTGCAGTTGTCATCTGCTCAGACCCCTACTAATAGTGCTCAAATTTGGACTTCAGATATTAGAAAATCTTGAAATTCTTTCTTGTGAGTGCTGTATACAAAACATTTGCATAAATAATAAACGATTTCCTAGTTACATCTCTCTGAACAGCTGTTAGGGCGACAAGTTAAAACTGAGATGTTTCCAATTTTTACTGAACACTATCAGTTCTGTATTTCCTATTTTTAAAAAATATATTTCTTCAATGTATTAGCCTTCAAAGCTTGATGCCCACAAATGGAACTCAAAAAGGAGAAATTTATACAAAGTAATAGTAGTAGCAGGAACAAGAAGCTTTAGCCATTGATAGCATCAACACTGGATTTTAGATAGACAATTTACAATCAATGTTTTAATGTTCAAGCAAGGTTAATATAAAATAAATATGCCCAAAAAGTGAACTGACCTTTATTTATTTAACATTTTTTATTAGCTATTTCCTAAGTATCAGGTGTTCTTTAGATATTGGGATATTTGAATGAATGAAATTTGAGATGATTCATTTAACGAACTAACCATTGTAATTGATTTTTCCCCATTTTGTTGAACTAACCATTGCAATTGATACAAATCGATTATAAACAAAATAGGGGACAAAAGTAACAGAAGTAAAGCAAGACAACACCAGACACAGTCATGTTACTCTCATCATTTCCCCTTTATTCGGACAGGTGTCCTGGTGTCACTTTAAGAATACATTCTGACATTGACTTTTTGATGCTTTCATAAAAGATAAGCCCAATTTTTTTTTGCTATTCCACAAATGATGGAAAAATTTGCTAGGTCAGCTATAATTTTTCTATTTTAATTAGATTTATTTCTTGCTTGCAGTCTTTTCACAACGGAAACTAAAACTCTGATAATTGTGAAGCCACTTTACTTATAGTATAGGTTTTAGATAGATTCCCTTTATTTCTAGACAGTTTACATATCTAGTATTCTGTTTCCAGGCAATAACAAACAACTATCCTACAAGAACAGCCCACCTGTTAGCACTGTATAAGAGATTTTGTCCAGTTCTATGCAGGTATCTTTTTAAAAATTAAACCAAATAAAATGTCTTTAAGTACACTCAACATTTTTCTTGTGAATTGCTGTTGCATTATGGCAAGTCATGCTTTCTAACTTTTCACATTGCCCAGTACATTGAACTGCACTCCAAGTGTTTGTTCAAAACTGAAACAGATCCATCAGTGTTTGTAAGCAAGTGGTGATAATCTATTTTCTGGAAACAGGGAAACGATTTGATACTTTGAATTCACAATGCAATGAACTTGAAACGTTGATTTACCATTCCTGGATGTAGTTTTACATCTTTGTTGTTTCTCCTTCCTTAATTTTTGATTCCTTATAAGTGAAATATTTCTGTCTGCACTGTGAATCAGCATTAAGATTTTCGTTCTCAATAAATTTTACATTATATCTTATCTTTTTTCATACTTAAAATGGTGGTTTGTTTGGAGTTATCGCTAAATAGTATCTTCCCCAAATAAATGACTGCTATCTACTTATCACAACTCAGCACTTTCTTTTAAGTTAAAAAAAAAAAAAGAAAAACAGTTTAATGTCTGGCAAAGTATCTATGCCTATTAAAGGTTTCTGTTTTCTTTTGTTTTTTCATTCCTTAAATCCAGTTATTTACTCAAATCTGTTATTTTGTGTATCATTATACCTTAGGTTTTATTATTTTTAGTAATATTGTTATCATTTATCATTAATTTGACTAACTGTTCATTTAGGTTTTTGTTGACCTGTTCAATGAGATTTATATATTTTTGATGAACATAAAACTAAGCATTTGAAAACACTTTATATTGAGATAATTTTTAGACACAGTTGTAAAACTGGCATAGACAGTCTCCATCTACCTTTATTCAATTTCTCTTATATTGTCACCTTTCATATCAACAGAAAAATTATTGAAATTTAGCCTATCCCAAAAGAAACAGCTCTGTTTCAGAACAGTGTATGTCTGCAAGATTAAGAAAGCTGATTACTAATATATGGCAGAGATTATTTTTAATCTTAGAAAAAAGAATAAGAATATATAAACCTTCAAAGGCCCACGTGTTCCATGCTAGATATTTATGAAATAACAATATAAAATTTAGATATTTCTCTTGGTATAGTATTATAAAATAAATTAGAGAATTTATTGTAAGCTCACCAGTGTTTTTTCCATTATATACTTTTCTGTGCTAGTATACAATCCGGAATCACACTTTGCATTTAATTTTCTTAGTTTTCTCCAATCTTGACAGTCCCCAGTATTTTATCTTACCCGACCTTCACACATTTGAAATACACTAGACAGTTATAGAATATCTTTCAGTTTGAATTTGTCTGAATGTTTTCTTTTTGTTAAATTGAGGGTATACACTATCAGTAAGAATACTATGGAGGCTATCTCTCCTTTTTTTCATTGCCTCAGACCGGGGGATACCTTATATCTGTAAAGGCACACTGTGTTTTCTTGTGCTTTGCTTTATTATGCTTTGCAGATATTGTGGGGTTTTTTTTTCAAGTTTTCTGGCAACCCTGCACACACAAATCTATAGGCACAATTTTTTCAACAGCATTGGCTTACTTCATATTTCTGTGTCACATTTTGGTAATTCTCAAAATATTTCAAACTGTTTTATTATTGTTATATTTGTTATGTTGATCTGTGATCAGTGATCTTTGATGTTACTATTGTAATTATTTTGGGGTACCACAAATTGTGCCCATATAAAACAATAAAATTAATAAATCCTGTTTGTTTTGACTACTCAGCTGACCCCCAGATCCCTCACATCTCATCACCTGCTTGGCTCTACCTATTCCCTGAGACACAACAATAGTGAAATCAGGCCAACTGATAAGCCTACAATGGCCTTTAAATGTTCAAGTGAATGGAAAAGTTGTACATCTTTCACTTAAAATCAAAAGCTAGAAATGATTAAACTTAGTGAGGAAGGCATGTTGAAACCTGAGGTAGGCCAAAAGCTAGACTTCTTGTCCAGTTAGACAAGTTTTAAGTGCAGAGGAAAAGTTATTTAAGGAAATTAAAAGTAATACTCCAGTGAACACATAGATAATAAGAAACAGTTTTATTGTTGATATGGGGAAAGTTTCAGCAGCCTGAACAAAAGATCAAACAAATCACAACATTTCATTAAGCCTAAGCCCCAAATTTGGCTTTGACTTTGTGATTAAGAACAAGGTACTAACCATCTTCAATTCTATGAAAGCTGAGAGAGGCAAGGAAACTACAAAAGAAAAGTTGGAAGCTAGCAGAAGTTGGTTCATGAGCTTTCAGAAAAGAAGTCATCTCCACAACATTACCGTGCAGGAAGAAGCAGTAAGCGCTGATGGAAAAGCTGCAACAAGTTGTCCAGAAGATCTAACTAAGATAACTGATCAAGGTGTCTACACTTAACTGATCAAGGTGTCTAGGCTAAACAACAGATTTTCAGTGTAGACAAAACAGCCTTCTATGGGAAGAAGATGGCATCTAGGCCTTTCATAGCTGGTGAGGAGAAGTCAATGCTTGGCTTCAAAGCTTCGAAGGACAGGCTAATGCAGCTGTTGTTAGGGGCTAATGCAGCTGGGGAATTTGAGTTGAAACCAATACTCATTTACCATTCTAAATATCCTAGTGCTTTTAAGAATTATGCTAAATCTAGGCTGCCTGTGCTCTACAAATAAAATGATAAAGTCTAGATGACAGCACATTTGTTTCCAGGATGGTTTACTGAATATTTTAAGCCTACTATGTAGATCTAATGCTCAGCAAAAAAGATTCCTTTCAACATATTACTTCTCATTGACAATACACCTAAATCGTCCAAGAACTCTGAGGGAGGTGTACAAGGAGATTAATGTTGTTTCTCAAGGCTGCTAGCGCAGCATCCATTCTGCAGCCCATGGATCAAGAAGTAATTTCAGCTTTCATGTCTCATATAAGAAATACATTTTGTAAGGTACAGCTGCCAAAGATAATGATCCCCCTGATGGATCTGAACAAAATAAATTGAAAACCTTCTGAAAAGGATTCACCATTCTAGATGTCATTAAGATTATTCATAATTCATGGGAGGAGATAAAAATATCAACATTAACAGGGATTTGGCAGAAGTTGATTAACTTTCATGGCTGACATTGAAGTCTTCAAGGCTCAGTGGCAGAAGGAACTGCAGATGTGGTAGACATTTCAAGAGAACTAAGATTAGAAGAGGAGCCTGAAGATGTGGCTTGATTGGTGCAATCTCATGACACAACTTGAATGGATGAGAAGTTGCTTTTTATGAATGAGCAAAGAGAGTGTTTTCTTGAGATGAAATCTACTTCTGATGAAGATGCTGTGAACATTGTTGAAATGACAACAAAGGACTTAGAATATTACACAAACTTATCGATAAGGCAGCGGCAGAATTTAAGAGGATTGACACCAATTTTGAAAGTTCTACTGTTGGGAAAATGCTATCAAAGAGCATCACATGCTATAAAGTAATCTTTCATCGAAGGAATAGTCAACTGATGTGGCAAAATTTATCATCTTATTTTTAAAAACTGTCAATGTCACCTTCAGCAACCACCACCCTGATCAGTAGCCATCAACATCGAGGCAAGATCCTCAACCAGCAAAATGATTATAACTCGCTGAAGGCTCAGATAATTGTTAGCAATTTTAGCAATAAAGTATTTTTTAATTAATTCAAGTACATTGTCTGTTTATAAATAATGCTATTGCACACGTAATAGACTACAATATAGTGTAAACATAACTTACATATGCACTGAGAAACCACAAAACGTGATTTGTTCTTTCATGATATTCACTTTTTTGTTGTGGTTTGGAATCAAATCCATGGTTTCTTCATGGTATGCCTGTATGTATTATTAATGTTGTTATCCATCTCTTGCTTAGCATGGCATCTGCTAGGATATAAAATTACTGTTTTTTTATCCCCTTGGAATTTATTAAATGTAAGGGGGAGATATTTTGAGTCTATGCAAATACGCTGTTTCTGCTTAAACAGTCATCTCCTAAATTTAACATCCATAATTAGATCTTGCCTGCAGCAATTATTCCTGGGTTATTCTAATTGTACTTTTGCATTTTATTCCACATTTATGAACCAGAATTATTTTGTAAGGAAGAGTTATTACTTCTCCTCCATGTATTTTTGCATCTAGTATTTATTTATATGTGCATAGATTCATATTTTGAGGATATCCAGGTTAAGTATGATTAACTTTTTTAGCACTCCATTGCTACGTGGCACCACAGGATGCTCCAAGATTATTTTGTATTTTTCTGCCTCATGCTTGGAATCAATCAGACCCCCTAAGGAACTTGGAATTTTTCACTGAGGAATGACTTTTAAGAACCAACATCTGGACTCTAGGTGTGTTCTTTGCTACTGACCTGTCATTGCTTCTAGTCCCTCTCAAGGATCAAGCTGGGAAATGTGTGGATGTATATTAAGTCATTTATATATATATATATATAATATATTAATATATATATTAAGTCACCTATTAATTTATGTCCTTTGATCTGTATGTGTATGTATATGTTAGTGTATATGTGTATGTGAATGTTATATATATAGATACACACGTTAAATATGTATGTATACACAGGTTAAATGTTAAATATATATTTATACATATACACATATGCACATAAAATAACATTTGCTCATACTGATATTTCTGACTCCAATCCATTACCACCACAGACTTTATTCTAGTATTTCCCCATTTTCTGATGTTTTTTTCTCTTTCTTCAGCAGTGACTTCTATTTTCTAAAATATATTTAACTTTTTCTTCAAGCCTGGAATATAAATAGTATAGATTCAGAACCGCTAATGCATATCCCTGTGAGGAATACTAAATTGCCCAATGAAGTACAATGTGTATAGAAAGAATTTTTTCATTTTATTGTCTTTGGCCTTACAACATTTAGTTGAAAAGCTGTTTTCAAAATTTACTCAAGTCAGCTCCTTTTTTCCTATCCCTTTCAGTAGTTATATGATTTATTTGTAATAGAGTTAGATTCATTTATCACAGTCTACATTTCCTCTTTCTTCCCACATCCTGATAAATCTTTTTAAATGTTCCATTCAGTAAAATTCACACTTTGTAGAGTACACTTCTGTGGATTTTGAAAAATGAAATTAGTTGCATATTCACAACTATAATTCCATATGAAATGTAATATTACCCATAAAATTCCTTTGCTATACCCCTCCATGGTAAATCCATCTCCCCTCCTCCCCAGACCCTGGCAAGAACAGATTTCTTTTCAATACCCATTGTTTTGTTTTTACTCACATTTCATATAAAGGAATCACATAGTATGTTGTCTTCTGAGTCTGACATCTTTCACTTAGGACAATGCATATATGATTTGTAATGGTTAATATTGTCAACTTGATTGGATTGAAGGATGCAAAGTGTTGTTCCTCATTGTGTCTATGAGGGTGTTGCCAAAGGAGATTAACATTTGAGTCAGTGGACTAGGACAGGCGGACCCACCTTCAATCTGGGTGGGTACCCTTAATCAGCTGCCAGTATAGCTAAAATAAAGCAGGCAGGAGAAGGCGGAAGGGCAGACTTCCTGAATCTTCCAAGCTTCAATCTTTCTCCTGTGCTGAATGCTTCCTGCCCTCAAACATCAGACTGCAAGATGATTCAACTCTGATGTTACAACAATTGATAGATCGATGCTATTTATTGCTAAGCAATATTTCATTACATGAATGTACCAGAGTTTGTATATTCATTTGACTCATTTTCCTTGATCTTGTATTTGTGGTTTTGTGTCATTACTTTGATTTACATGATATTAAAGAGACATATTAAAAAATCTAAAGTATATTTTTCACCATTCATAACTTATGAAAAGAAAGCAATAATAAAATAGTTCTCTGACATTTATTTATTAATTGTTTATCACTAATATATACCATATTGAGTCTTTGGATTAAATCATCCATGCTAAAAAAGTGTGGCATAAAATATTTTCACTTTAAACACTTATAAAATTGTAAGATTAGCAAGTGTCTACATTTGCTGTTTCTATGATTAATACCTTCATAAATATAAACTCTGTTTATATCAAAACTCTTGATTCAGAAGAAGAGACTTCTTGTCCAAATTTTATCAAAATATAAGCCAAAATATAGGCCAGTGGAAAAATGTTTGAGAAAAAATTAAACAATGAAATAGTTTGAAACTGACAAAAATATGTATTTACCTGAAAATATGGCTTCAGGCTTTGCCACTTTGAATTTAATTTGCAGTTTTAGGATTAGCACATAAAAGTGAAATGAAGAAGAAAATTCTTCAAAAATACTTATCAGTGAATCGCATTTATACAGCAAAATTTTCAAAAGCTTTGTTCAATAAGCTATTGTTTAAGAAAAATTAAAATTGTTTTGATTCACAATTCTACTCCAGCAAGTAAAGTTGTATATTATTAACATCGTCTTCACATTTTATAAAAGTAAAATTATTGCTCAATGCAGTGCATTATATTTACCTAGTGCAATAGTTTGAATACAATTTGGCATCACCAAAACTCATGGTCCCCAGTGTGGCAAAACTGGCAGGTGGTTCCTTTAAGAGGTGATTAGATCATTAAGGTAGATTAATGCCTTTTTCATGGGAATGAGTTTTCTCTCTGGTGGGACTGAGTTAGTCACTAGGAGAGCAGTTTATTATAAAGTGAGGCTGCCTCTCCTAGTTGTTCTACTTGCACCTGCCTGCTTCCTCATGAGCTTCTCTACAGCATTATGACCCAGCATAAGGCTCTCACCAGAAGCCAACCAGGTAAGGCTGCCAGGTCTTAGACCTTCCAGCCAGCAGAATTTGAGCTAAATAATCCTCTTTCTTTTATAAATTACCCAGTCTCAGGTATCGTGTTACAGCAACAAAATGTAGACCAAGACACCTGGCATAGCTCTTGCACATACTCAGTTCCCTGAAAGGACATGTGTATTTACATTTTAATTATATTTAGATTCACAATTTGTGAATGATTCCCTCACAAATACATGAACATTATTTATATGCCTTTTTCATACTTCCCAGATGAAATCATAGATGTTTAGTAAACTACCATATCTGACTTAGTAATGCCTTAAGAACATCTTTTATCATTGCACACTATTTTACCCAGCGGAATACGTGTGTGTGTGTGTGTGTGTGTGTGTGTATAATTTATTTTCAATTACTTAATCTTGAATATTTTGTCCTTTCAAAGTCTGGCTCTTATTGTTTATCATGGTAGTTGATGTATATCCATGGTTAACTTTTTAATAGGTCATTAAATTTATCTTCATATCACTTTCAAATTTTTATTATAGGTAAATGCATTTTTGTAAATGAAATTTATGTGACCATATACAGACCACACATACGATAATTGCACTTTCAGCCCACTTGTTTTATTGTGCTTACACTATACTTTTTCTTTCTTTCTTTTATTTGGAGCTAAATTAATTTTACTAGTTTATTAAAATAATGATAATCTATGGTTATTAAACATTTGTCTTTATTACATAGTTTGCCGATACATAAGATGTTTCATTCGTGACTAGGGTAATAACCTTTAGTTACAATAACATTTCTCTTAAAAAATACTATTAAATATCTACAGATTGTTTTATGCATAATTTGTAGACAAATATTTCTAATAAATCAGGATCAATAAGCACTGGGTATCAGGCTATAATTTAAACCTCACTGACGTGTTCATTCATATGCCCATAACTCCATGAGCTGAGAAACAAGAATGTCTCATTTCCCTTGTATTTTTAGACTGCACAGGATGCTCAGCATATTAAGCATAAATAGTGGTTGAAAACATATTTACTAGTTATTGCATAAACTTTTCTCTCTCTATTCAACCTCTAACTTGCTTCATGTATTTTGGGAATAAGCTTGGTTTATCTGATTTTCAATTTATTCATTGATAAAGAAGTTTTATAAAATGCAAAGTAATTAGAAGAGCGTCTTTTGTTCTAATTAAACTTTAGCAATCCAGTATATGAAATATAAATAATGGTTTTAGTTGAATTCAGGAACAATCACAGCACTTTAATCTCTTGACTTCTTTCTTCTCAATGAAAATAATCTGGCTTCATCCCAGTTTACTCAGTCATTCACACATCCTCAAGAGAAGTCAAAGGACAGCTCACTCGATTACAGAAGGCCCATCTTCCCCCTTACAGTGGTTATGATTCAGCCCCTGGCACAAATATTAAAACCACAGTGCTGCAAACTTTCTGTCTTACATCTACAGGGGATGATTGGGTTCCACATTTGGGCAATATATAGTTTGCCAGTATCCTTAACCCCGTCACTAGGCATCAGCATGGACCCCAGAAACATATTCTCCCCTATATCCCATCAATTACATCCTTATCACCTCTATTTGCCTTGTATTTGCCAGGGTTGATCTCATGATGCCTTATTTACAGATATATAAGTCATTACCCAGTCTCGTATCTCTTACCTCTCAGTTCCACAGGAGGCCTCAGACTCTTGAATCAGCTATTATTTCCTATACTCCACCCCCCCGTTACCACCTCTTATTTCTCACTACCAGTTATCACTCCTCTGTCCTGATCCTTTTCGCTGGGCACTCTGAATTTCATGGTTCATCAGCAGCAAAATTTTCGATATCCATATCTTAACGTGTATTTTGTATTGTTGTTGCTATAACAGAATACTTGAGACTGGGCAATTTATAAAGAAAAGAGGGGTTTATTTAACACATGGTTCTGAAGACCGAGAAGCTCAAGATCAGGTGAGGGACTCCAGCTTGGTTATAACAGGGCAGAGAAGCAGACGTGAGCACATGCAGAGTCCAAACACAGCAGGCAGGCTCCCTTTATAACAACCTATCTTGTATTAACTAATCCAGTCTATCAGAGTAGGAGTGACAACCCACCCACTCCCACAAGATGGCATTAATCTATTAATCTGTTTCTAAGGCATCTGCCTTCATAACCCAACACTTCCCACTAGGCCCCACCTCCCAACACGATCATACTGGCAATTAAATTTCAGCATGAGTTTGGTGGAAACAAACCACATCCAAACCATACCAATCCTCAACCTCTTATATTTCATTGATTGTTTTAGTTTTTTAAAAAAATCCAGATTCCACAGGGACTCTGTTTCCTCTTCAGCCTCTGTTGCTTTTGCCCTATGGTAACACATGGATGTATTTAGGCATGAAAATGGAGCAGTGATCAAGAGGTCTTTAACATTCCCCTCATCTTGACAAAATTTTGGATAAGTTTTCTCTTTTCTTAAATCATTTGCTTTAGAAAACTTGTAATTGCAAACTGTTTCTGGCCTTTGTGATGTTAAAAACCTCTTGCCAGACTTACTATCCAGAATTGTCTTTCTCAAAGTACTAGGGGCCATTATTTTGAAGGGTAAACTTGAAGGAAGATGGGTTCCCTGTCTCCATGGTAAAGTAGGAGTCTAACTTTGGTGGGTGCCTTGATCCAAGTGGTAAAATCACCTCCTCTCATAAAACAAATTTTACTTTTCCTTTTAGTAAAACCAATTAATTAGCACAGATGGCCAGAATCTCTCCACCTCAGCTCTTGGAACTCTTATCCTTTTTCTGCTCTCCCTCCTATTGCTGCTAATAGTATAATAAAATCAATTTCTGTTTACTCATCTTGTCGAGTGCAGTTTTTCTTTGCCCATAGGTAACCTCTGTGATTCACATTGCCACTTTTATAGTTTTATCCTCACACAGCCAGATCCTCAGAGTATTAGTCAGGATTATCTAGAGAAGTAGGACCAATGAGGGATAAAGGAATTGGCTCATGCATTATGAAGGCCCAGAAATCCCACAACCTGCCATCTATAAGCTGGAGAACTAGAAAAATCAGGGCTGTAATTCAGTCCAAGACTGAGGGCCTGAGAACCAGGAGTTCCAAAATCTGAGGGTAGGAAAAGATGAATATCCTAGATAAGAGAGAGGTTATTTGTTCTTTCTCCACCTTTTTGATCTATTTGAGCGTTCAATAGATTGGATGATGCCAGTCTATTGTGAGATGGTAAGGATGGACCTTCTTTATTCAGTCTACTGACGCAAATGTTAATCTCTTCAGAAACACCCTCACAGACACACCTAAAATGTTTCACCTTCTATGTGGGCATTCCTTAGCCCAATGAAGTTGATGCTTAAGCCATCACATTCAACTTTAATCCTCACATTATCAATTTATATATGAACTGTTTCAGCCAGCCACTTATCCCAGGTTATACTTTTTTATTTTTTATTTTTTATTTTTTTTTTTACTGATTTTAACAAGTGCTTTACTGTCACTTTTTCCATAGAATTATTTCTAATTCTCAGTAATTTAAATAAATGTTGATGGACAACTCATGGGCCTCTCAGTACTTTGCGATGTTTTACTTCAATAATATTGTCATCAACCATACCTCAGTTTCATTTCCATTCAAACTTTAGCTTTACCAATAAATGAAACCTCTTGATAGCATTAACTTCTGTGCCCTGCTCTCTGACTGCTACCTTCTTTTGTTTTGGACGACCTTTGATACTGCTAGATTTTCATGGTAGCTTTCTGTCTGTAGTTTTTCTTTTTCCTACTTACTTTTTCCTACTTACTTGAGTTATGGTCTATGGCCAATCCTTAAAACATTCCCTTACATATAGTCTAAAACAACTTGCTTTCTGTTAGGTTTTCCTACTTGATTGGAAAAATACTAATGCTATTTAAATCAACTCTTCATCCCTTCTGTAACTATTCCATTGAACTTGAATGTAGCTAGAGAATAACACACAACTTTACTGGGAAGTGTCACTTTACATTTATAATGATAAATTTAAAATGCTACATCTGCTTTTGTTAAGAAAACATAATATATTTTCCTAGTCCATTTAATTTTTCCTATCCCTTAGAAAACTCCCAAGCATTCTACTTTCTCTTTACATTTCCAAGGTATTATCTTCCGTCCCTGTTTTCACCTGATGGCCTTACATTAATCTTTACTTAGAAAATTAAAGCAATTAAAAACGAATGTCTATAGAGTCCCACCACCACATCTAATAACCTAGCAGCATCTATGCTCTTCTATTTTATAGATAAAATGTCATATTTTAGAAAATCCAACACATACAATTTATAAGATAGTCTTATTGTATGTCACTTAAGGAAAGAAAATAAAATATTGTCAATTATACTATAACACATCATCAATTGTACAATAAATTTAAACGTGACATATTAAAGTCAGAAACAAGTAGAGACACTTTACAATGAATAAAATTGAGAAAAATCTGCTTCTATTTATAGGCCATTTATCCACTTACAACATTCTCTCTGCTCTGCATAAAAGCTAATTACACAATTTCTTCTCACTTCTCATACATTACTATGTTCTCCTCTACAACACATCATTGCAGTCAGTATTCAAAGATGCTGGTATTATCCCCAAGCATAAAGCATAAACAAAAATCTATGCTTGTTTACAATGCCTCTACTCTAATTCTATTTTAAAATCTCTGCAGTCAGGCCTTTGCCCCAAAAATCCACCAAAATGCTCTTGTCATGTTAATGACATCCATATGGCTAAATGTAATGGTTCTCAATCCTCATCTTACATAATATACCAGGTAATGTATGACATAGTTATTCATTTCCTACTTCTTTCTTCACTTGACTTCCAAGACATTACACTCTTGATTTTGCTCCTCTCCCACTGGTTGCTTTTCCTCAGATTGCCTTGATGTTTTCTTCTCTTGTTTCTCAGCTTTAGAGTGCCCAGAGACACAGGCATTAAATTTATTCATTCATTCAGATAGATAGATAGAGAGAGATAGAGATATAGATAGATAGATGATAGATAGATACATATATAGATAGAGATTTATCTATAGATAGATATAGATATAGATGTAGGTAGATAGAGGTTTATCTATACTATCTATATCGATATCATCTATATCTATCTATATCTATATCTATACCTATATCTATATCTATATCTATATATCTACCCATCTTTGTAAATTGACTTTTGGGGGGTACAGTTTTATGAGTTTTAACAACTGCATAGGGCATGTAACACAACCACAATCAAGATACAAAACAGTTCACTCACCCTGAACTGAATTTTTGTTTTTGTCTTTTGTAGTTACACGCTCTCCCAACCCCTAATTCCTGGAAATTATTGACCTATTCTCCATACATACAGTCTTACTTTTTCTGAGTTATCTTGAAAATGCAATAATAGAACATGTAACCTTTTGGATCTGCTTTTTGTTGCTTAGCATAAAGCATTTCATATTTATTGATGTTGTGGGTTTTTTTAAATCAGTAATTTGTTCATTTGAATTCCTAACCAGTATTCCAATGTATAGTTACCTCAAAGCTTAAGTATTTGCTGTTTGAAGGATATACATTTGCATTATTTTCAGGTTCTAATTACTGGGAATAATTCTATTATAAATATTTACAGTTTAGTTCACAAACACATCTTCATTTCCTTAGGGTAAATAGCAAAGAACAAAGTCACTGGGTCTCAAGACAAAAGTCATCTTAACTTGCTAAGTAGCTGCCACAGTGTTTTCCAAAGAAGTTATACCACCTCACCAAGAATATTAGAAAGTTCTAGCTGCTCTACAATTTTACCCGCACTTAACACTCATGTCTAAGTTCCATCTCACATGGTGCTTTCTGAAAAATTATCACAAAATAGACATCTTCCGATATCACTAACTATATAAACATTTAAGAAAATGTCAATGGAATACTAAGTATAATCTTCAATTGACTCTTAGCTGTGCCAGCAATTTTTAAAAATTGTTTATGTCTCACTTCAACACATTCTTTCTAAAAAAAAATGGACTAACATTTATTTCTTGAATAAATTTGCTTTGTATTTTTTTTGTTTGCCACTCATCACATTTGAGATGATGAAATGCTTGAATAAATTTCTTAAGTGTCATAGCTCCTTGGAGACTATTTTCACTGCATAAATAGAATTTCTACATAAATTCCATTTTAGTACACTTTTCTTTTGTCCATTTCTCATATATGCTTCACTTGTGAGAATATTATTTTCTACCAATGAGGAGAACTGTAAGATTGTAATAAAATGACCTTATGTTTAAAAGTATTTTTGTTTTGTGTCAGTACTTGTTGAGTCATACAGTTGATTAAAACATTTTTTCCCAATACATTAGCAAACTAAAGAAGTGCAGATTAAATTCACAGTTGTTGTACTTTGCCCAACCTTAGCTATGGTCTCCAGGCTTCAGGTTAACACAATGATTTGCAGAATTCTGAAAGACTTTAGTGTCCCAGTAGAGTTTTAATTCCGCACAAGATTTCTAATAAGAGTTTATGTATACTTGATAATTTCCTATATTGCAATACAACTCAGAGAAATCTACCAATTCCTCTTAGGAATATGGTTTGAGGTTGACATCATAGAAATTTCCAAGTAATTCCTATCTAGTCTTTCCTTGTCATAAGGTGTTACCATTGCTACTTTTAAGACTAACTTGTAATAGACAATTCCGTTTTAATTTATTAAAAGCCATCATCAAAAGAGCCATTTCAACATTGTAGTAAATACTTGTAACTTTTACGTTCAAGGTTTATATGGTAGGTTAAACACAGACTTTGGAGATAGACACTTTTCTTCAAGTCAGGTCTTCTTGTAGTGAAAGATATTGACTTGAATTTAATTCCTCAGTCTCTTTATCTTTTTAATAAAACTATTAAGTGAACAGTAAACATTGTGTATATTTGTGGTGTGTAGCATGATTTTCTTTTGTATGTATACATTGTGGAATGGCTAAAGCAAGCTATTTAAGCTACACATTACCTTACGAACTTATCGTTTTTTATGAGTGTAATAAAAACATTTCGAGCTTTCATGAAAGATAAGATACTGAAAAAAGCAGAAGAAAAGAAGCAAAACACGTATAAGGGAGTTCTAATAAGGCTAGTAGTGAATTTCTCGGCAGAATCCTTTCAGGCCATGAGAGAGTAGGATAATATATTCAGAATTCTGAAGGGGGAAAATTATCAATCAAGAATACTGTTTCCAGCAAATCTGTTTTCCAGAAAAGAAAAAGAAATAAAAACTTTCCCTGATTAACAAAACCTGATGGAGTTCATCAGCAGCAGACCTATTTCAAAAGAAATGTTAAAGGGAGTTCTTCAAACTGAAAGATAATGATGTGAATGAGTAACATAAAAATATAGGAAAGTAAAAAACTCACTGGTAAAATTAAGTACATCGTCAAATTCAGAATATTCTAATACTGTAATGGTGGTGTCCACATCACTTATATCTTTAGTATGAAGGTCAAAAGACAAAACTATTGAAAATAATAACAACTAGAATAATTTGTTAAGGTCTATATTATATAAAATGATGTAAATTGTACATCAAAAGTGTAAAATATAGAGGGGTGGAGTACAAATATACAGTAATTTTATACAGTTTGATTTAAATTGCTAAAAGGTAAAAATAGTCTATGATAAACTATAAGATATTTAACTAAAACTCATGGTAACCACAGAGTTTCTTTATCTTTAACATGAGATTAGCAGAATGCCTACCTCAATACATTAAGGTAAGAATTAAATGTGAAAATCCATTTCACACAGCTGACGCCACACACATTGTAAATCTTTTAATACATCTTAACTATATTTACTAATATGACCCAAATTTTTTGGTATTACCATCAAGTCCACACTAGGGTCATGTTCTGCCCCTTGTTCATTCATGTATGCATAAGTGAATGTGTCTACACAGTGTTGATTGGATTTTCTCATATTTAATCAGCTGTTTTCCTTCTTCTCAATCACTCTGCCTTTTTGTATTTTCTTAGTATCTTTCTTTTCTACTTGTTTACACTTTCTTAACTTCTGGCTTTTGTATTAACAGCATTTATAGTATTTATTTAACAGTACTATAAATTCACATGGTAAACTATAAAGTTTATATGTATTGCATTTCTGGAATTTCAGTTATTTGTAAAACAAAATAATTAATGGAACTCCTGGAAATACAAACATTAATATTCACATTCAAGAAACTAAATTGCATTAAAGTAGAATATTGATGCTTCTTGACTTACAATGAGGTTATGTCATGATAAACCCATCATAATTCAAAAATGTTTTAAGTCAAATCATTGTAAGTCCATATGTTTCTCAATATATAATGAGATTAGTTCCAGAAAACCCAACATAAATGTAAAAAATCAAAAGTTGAACCATTGTATATTGGGGACTGACTGTATGTGCAAAGTGAATCACTATCAGATACATCATAAACTGTTAAACTCAAAAGCAACAAGTATAAAAGAATGCAAGTACAAGGAATCAATGATAAAATAAACAGCTGACTGTTGACACCTGCTGGAGCCAGTAGACAGTGGCTGTTAACTAAGAATTTTATATCCACCAAATCTATTTTTAAATTAATCAAAATGAGAAAATTCACAGGGAAAACAATTTAGAGAATGTGTTGCTACCAGACTCTCCTTACAAAAAAAATTTTTTTTAATTTATAAGGATAAAACCAAGTGACCCTAAGCAGTATTCTAATACACACACACACACACACACACACACACACACACACACACACACACACAGACACACCCACCCAAGAATGCTGGTGAAGGTGGCCGGGCGCGGTGGCTCACGCCTGTAATCCCAGCGCTTTGGGAGGCCGAGGCGGGTGGATCACAAGGTCAGGAGATCGAGACCATCCTGGCTAACACAGTGAAACCCTGTCTCTACTAAAAATACAAAAAAATTAGCCAGGCGTGGTAGCGGGCGCCTGTAGTCCCAACTACTACGGAGGCTGAGGCAGGAGAATGGCATGAACCCGGGAGGTGGAGCTTGCAGTGAGCCGAGATCACGCCACTGCACTCAAGTCTGGGTGACAGAGCGAGACTCCCTCTCAAAAAAAAAAAAAAAAATGTGATACATATACACCATGTAATACTGTGCAGCCACAAAAAGAGTAAGATCATGTCCTTTGCAGGGACATGCATGGAGCTGGAAGCCCTTATCCTCAGCAAACTAATGCAGGAATAGAAAACCAAACACAGCATGTTCTCACTTATAAGTAGAGGCCGGACAATGAGAATACATGGACACAGGGAGAGGAACAACACACTCTGGGGCCTATCAGAGGGTCAGTGGACTGGGGGAGGGAGAGCATCACGATAAATAGTTAATGCATGTGGGGCTTAATATACCTAGGTGATGGATTGATAAGTGCAGCCAATCACTATGGCACATGTTTACCTATGTAACATGCCTGCATGTCCTCCACATGTATTCCAGAACTTAAAATAAAATAAAATTAATTTTTTTTTTTTTGAGACGGAGTGTCACTCTGTTGCCCAGGCTGGAGTGCAGTGGTGCGATCTCGGCTCACTGCAAGCTCTGCCTCTCAGCTTCACGCCATTTTCCTGCCTCAGCCTCCTAAGTAGCTGGGACTACAGGCGCCCGCCACCACGCTTGGCTAATTTTTTGTATTTTTAGTAGAGACAGGGTTTCACCGTGTTAGCCAGAATGGTCTCAATCTCCTGACCTCGTGATCCGCCTGTCTCAGCCTCCAAAGTGCTGGGATTACAGGCGTGAGCCACTGTGCCCGGCCTAAATTAAAATTTTTAAAAAAGAGTATAATTCCTCCTCAAAATAAAAATAAGAAGGATGAAAGGGAACTTTTGAAGGTGATGAATATGTTTTTAGAACAGATTTTAATAGTGGTTTCACAGATAATGTACTTATCTACAAACTCATAAACTTATGAGCCTTTAAAATATATTTAATGATACATTAAATACAAAAAGCTTTTTGTATGTCAATCATATATTAATAAAATGGTTTAAAAATAATATAACCCCCACAATAGCAAAAATAGCAATTAAATACATTAAATGATACACAAGAAAATTCATTGAGTTCAAGAGGATGCAGTAAAGGAGCAATTGAGGAATAAAAATGAATAGATGAGATAGAAAACAAAACAAAAAATGGCATATGTTTTAAATGATATTCATTGAAATATTAAATGGGAATGAATTTAAAAATACAGTTAAAAGGCAGAGAATGTAAAATAAATTTTTAAAAAGATTCAACCACATGATGTATACAAGAAACACATTCTACATTCACAGATACAAATGGTTAAATAATTAAGATGGAAAAAAGGATGTATGAGGCAAATTGTGACAATAAAAATGTTAGAGTAACTACACTAATGCCAAACAAAATAAACTTTAAAAAATGTGAATGGAAATTTAAACAAAGATATTTTAGAATAATTAAAGAATCAATCCATTAAAAAGACATAACAATGATAAACATATATGTTCTTAACAACACAATCCCTGCAGATACATGAAGCAAAACCTGACAGAATTAATTGGTAGTGGAAATATCCAATTCAACAATAACTGCTGGTGATGTCTATAATCAATTTTCAGTAATAGATAGATCAACTAAACAGAGATCAACAAGAAGATAAGATATTTGAATAATACTATGAATCAACTACATCTAAAAAAATTTGGAGAACAGTACCCCAAAACAGATTAATGGCTTTTTTTCTGATGTGCATATGGAATATTCTCATAAGCAGACCATACACTAGGCCATAAAACACACCTCAATAAATTTAAAATAATGAAAATTATGTAAAGCATGCTCTTTAACCACAATGAAATAAAATTTGAATTAATAACAAAAATAAATTTGGGAAACTCAAAAATATGTGACAATTAAACACAACCTACTACTGAATAACTACTGGATAAAGAAAATCAGAAGAGCAAATGGAAAATACTTTGATGTTAACTAAAACAAAAAGACAATATACTCAAACTTATAAGTGGAAGCTAATATGTTGTTCAGAGATAAGTTTATAGCTATAAACACATATCAATCAAAAATACCTCAAATCAATAGCAATAACTTCTACCTAGGACAATGAAAAAATAAGAGCAAACTAAACAGAATAAGCAGAGTAAGTTAAATAATAAAGATTAGAGCAGAAATAAATGACAAAGAAAACAGAAAACTGTAGAGAAAATTAATAATACCTCAAGTCTCTAGCTACCATTCATCACCATAGTTCAGACAGCAAACAGAAAAGTGACATCAGGAGTGGTGGAGACTGATAGCATGGGGTTTCTACTCCATATTGTTTTTCTTTTTCTTTTTTCATGATCAAATAGACTGAATTGTGCATTACATAGAGAGTAATTTCACCATGCTCACGCTGTTAGCTCATGTCCTTATACCAGTGCTTGAATTATTATAACTACCAAGAAAAGACACAGGGAATGGTGGAGAGAAAAAAAAAATGTATCTTTTAAGAATAGAAGGAGAATACAAAAATAACCTCAGGGATAAAATTGTTACCTTGACAAATGTAAATTTATAGAAAAACAAGAGGTTTCCAATACTTCATTAAAGAGAGGCAGTAGTATATATATGGAAGGCAGAATTATTTTACAGATTTTTGGGTAAGGTACTTTATATTGAGCTCACATTATCTTTGACGCTGAAAATAATGCAGATAATTTTTCATCTTTTATATAGATAAATTAAGTTCAAATCCAGGCGATATCTTAGCCCATCCCTCCTAAATATAATTTAAAAACTGTTAGTGAAACATCAATTTAAACAAAATAAAAATTTTATTGTATATTGGAGGTTACCCATAAAAATCTAGCATGAATCTAATTTTCTTTCCTATCAACTTTTCATTCTTATTAACTGGCCTGTCATTTCAAACAGCCATTTTTCCTCTAGTATACTGGAACAAACATCAGGTCTGTATGCAAAATAGTAACATTAGAATTCTTATTCTCTCCCTTAATAACATTGCAAATTAGTTTTTCAAATATTTTTATAGCCTTGTTTTCTTCTACAAAATATGAATATCAGACCCTAAGTTGTTTCTTATAAATACCCTATGAAGTGTGCTAAAATTTGAATTGCCTTTATTAATAGTAAGTATTGAGGTAACTGTTCTTTTTAAAGAATATGTAATTCTAGGACTCCTTCAGTTTTCTTTTAAAAATTCCTCTATATGCCACTTGGAACCCATTACTTTTAATGGCAAAAACAGCAATTCTAAACAATCATGATCTTTCGAAGTTAAGAGTGCTATGTATGAGCAGTGTGTTCCTAGGATAAAATTTAATAAGAATTCATCCTACAATACAAGCTTTTCAAGTGATGTGTTCTGTGCTGGGAGTGCATTGCAGAGAAGGCAGCATGTCAGAGTATCTTCAGGAATTGGAAGGGCCTAGGTTCACTAATCAATCTCTCTACTTTCTATCTTGTGACACTGGACATCCTGAAACCTCATTTGATTTAAAGATAGACTCTCTATGGTGTAGTTACTTTGAAATAAAGTGGCATAACTTGTAACTTCTTCTTAAGGAAGGTCAATTTTTTATGTGAACAGAGAGTAGATAATTACAATTGTATTTTAGTAATTACCCAAAACATATATATGCATCATGGAATAAGTCTTATATACCAGTCTTATTTACCAAGTCATAAACATGTAGCATAGCTCTTCTGCTTTAGAACAGATAATAATTTATTAAAATATTTGTAACACTGTAAAAAATGTTTGTATCCCTTAAAAGAGATTATTTGTCTTTAGAAAATGGGGCATGCTCATGCCTTAAAAATATGTTTAACAGATGGATACTTATTATATGTATTCTATAACAAAAAAGAATTCATTTAATAATATATGACTACCATAAAAAACAACCACTTTAAAAATATTTCCTCCAGGCTGAGCACGGTGGCTCATGCCTGTAATCCCAGCACTTTAGGAGGCCGAGGCAGGAGGATCACCTGAGGTCAGAGGTTCGAGACCAACCTGGCCTAAATGGCAAAACCCAATCTCTGCTAAAAATACAAAAAATAGCCAGGTATGGTGATGCACGCCTATGATCCCAGCTACTCAGGAGGCTGAGGCAGGAGAATCCCTTGAACCTGGGAGGCAGAGGTTGCTGCGAGCCGACATGGTGTCACTGCACTCCAGCCTGGGCAACAGAGCCAGACACCATCCCCCCTCTCCCTCCCCTCCTCAAAAAAATTTCTGATTATATTGTTGTTTACTGCTAATGAGAAAAATCCATGTATTTTATACTGCTTTAACATCCAAACAACTCTGTAAGATATTTTTTCATTTAATTTGTAGTATGTTATTTCTTTATATATTACAATATTACAAAGATTAAAATTCACTTTTGTTGTTGTTGTTGAGGCCAGGTTTTGCTCTGTCACCCAGGCTGGAGTGCAGTGGCGTGATCTCAGCCCACTGCAACCTCTGCCTCCCAGGTTCAAGTGATTCTCGTGCCTCAGCCTCCTCAGTAGCTGGGACTATTGGCACCCACCACCACACTTGGGTAATTTTTGTATTTTTATTAGAGACAGGTTTCACCATGTTGCCCAGGCTGATGAGTGGGCAACAGTGCTGAGCTCCAGTGATCCACCTGCCTCGGCCTTCCAAAGTGCTGGGATTACAGATATGAGCCACTGCACCCGGCCCTAAATTCACTTTTTCTTGTTTTTATTTCTATTTCGTTTTTATATATGTCCAGAATGACACGACAATATTTAGAAAAGATTGGAAACAACCACCACCACCACCACCAAATGATCAATCCACACATTTATATACTCAGTTACACTCTTAAATGCCTTGGATTATTTATTTATTTATTTATTTATTTATTTATTTATTTATTTGACGGAGTCTGGCTCTGTCACCCAGGCTGGAGTGCAGTGGGGTGATCTCGGCTCACTGCAAGCTCTGCCTCCCTGATTTACGCCATTCTCCTGCCTCAGCCTCCTGAGTAGCTGGGACTACAGGCGCCCACCACCACGCCCGGCTAATTTTCTGTATTTTTTTTTAGTAGAGATGGGGTTTCACCGTGTTAGCCAGGATGGTCTCGATCTCCTGACCTCGTGATCGGCCCGCCTCGGCCTCCCAAAGTGCTGGGATTACAGGCCTGAGCCACCACGCCCACGCCTTGGGTTATTGAAAGATTTTATTAATGTTAATTGTTTCATAGATGATGGTACATGATATTAAAATAAGCATTCCTTTGCAAAATATTGATTTGACGGTTAGGAATATGAGCTACTCTGAGAGTCATTTAAAAGTTGATCTAATTAATATTTATTCCCACTTTAATTTTATGTATTTCTAAATTGTTAAGAATTACATTAACAAACACATTTGTCTATTAGTCACCTCTTTCCCCTGCAGTTCTGAAAATATGCTCCATTCGTTCAATTAGGGGACAGCTCCAGTAACAGAAGGTGGAACAGATGGCTTATTTCCAATTTTATTTTTCCAATAATAAAAGGGCTTTCATTGTTGTTAACATCTAAAGTTCATTCAAGAAGATACCTACTATGACAGATTTTTTTTTAAAGAAAAAACGTACTAGCTAATTAGCTAAGAAAGAAGCTTTGCATTTTGTGACAGAAGCTTTTTCCATTGACTTTAATCAAAAGGAAAATTAAACTGATAGAAATTTGCCTTTTAAGTTGAAAAATCTTTTGTTTTTCCCAGTTTAGCAATAAAAAGTAAGGCAAAAATAGAAAAATAATGACAGCAAAGAAGACGGAAGGTGAAAAATGATGAAGTCCAGAAATAAGAAATATTTTTTGGTTTTATTTTCAAAATGTAATGATTTATGGAGAAGATAATCTATCCTCAAAGAAATACAATTTATATTTGTTACCATGAAGGTTTTATATTTTAACTTCATCTTTTTTCTTTCTGAATCTGTTTATTTTTAAATTTGTTTTAAATCAGAATTTAATATACACACATTTTATTCTCAAAAAATATATGTGGGCCAGGCACAGTGGCTAATGCCTGTAATCTCAGAACTTTGGGAGGCTGAGGCAGGCAGATCACTTGAGTTCAGGAGTCTGAGAGCAGCTTGGGCAAGATGGTGAGACCCTGTCTCTACAAAATATTAGGAAATTAGCCATGCACGGCAGTGCACGCCTATAGAACCAGATGCTTGGGAGGCTGAGATGGGAGGATCCCTTAAGCCCAGAAGTTAGAGGCTACTGTGAGCCTTGCTTGGGCCAATGCAGTCAAGTCTGGGTGACAGAGCAAGGCACTGTCTCAAAAATAAATAAAAATTATATATATATATGTGAATTTCGATTCCATTCTTTTGCAAATTGGTCAGTCTTGCTATAGGAAATAAAATATAATAATATAATAATATGATATTTAAGACAAGAACATACATAGAAAAAGACTATATAAAGGAGACTAAGTAGAAGCAAATAACAGGGTGAGAGTAAATGATATTCTGGGTCAGTTTTAACTCAGTGGCTGGGGTACTGACAACATTATATGTAAAGAAATAACTGGATAGCTAAGATCCAATTGCAATGAAAAAGAATAAAGAAAACTGTGTTAGGTTGTGTATTTATGCATTGACCAGGTGAAGAGGCAGTGAGATATAGTGTTTGATGTGCATGGTCTCCTAACTTGGGTTAAAGTCCAAACCCTGATTCTTCCCCTTAACAATGTTATATTGGCTTCAGTCAGCTGTTAACTCAATTGTGCGTGCCTGTGGGATTATAACTCCAGTTTTGCCTATTGAAACTCCAGTATCTCCCAGTACTTATGCAAATACACAATATCTGAATAGTGCTCCTGAGAAAAGATCTACTGTCATTGACCTGTGACATTGAGGGAAGATCGAGTATACAATCCAACTCAGTGGTTCTCAACCAGGGGTGATTTTGTCCCCTAGTGCATATTTGACAATTTCAATATGTTGCAATATTAGTGGATGTCACACGATTAGAGGGCAACTGGTATTAGTGTTACTGACCTCTAATGGGGAGGAAGCAGGAGTGGTGCTAAATGTATGCTACAGCTTCCCAGAACAAAGAAATATCCAGTGTGTACATAGCACTTACATAGGTCAGTTTTATAAGAGTTGAGTATTTGCACATACAATTTTTGAGCCACAAAATAGGAAAATGGAAGTGGTGCATTTAAA